>NW_011348482.1:55037-87484 GCF_000735185.1 Notothenia coriiceps
ATGACACCCAACTAATTCTGTCCTTTCCCCGCTCAGAGACCCAGGTTGTCGCACGCATCTCTGCTTGTCTACCAGACATCTCTCAGTGGATGTCTGCTCACCACCTCAAGCTCAAGCTCAACAAGACTGAACTGCTTTTTCTTCCTGGAAAAGATTGTCCCACTCTTGACCTAACAATCAACATCGGCACCTCTACTGTTTCCCTGACTCAGACTGCAAGGAATCTGGGTGTGACCCTAGATAACAAACTGTCCTTCACTGCAAACATCGATGCTACAACCCGCTGCTGCAGATACACTCTTTACAACATCAGGAGGATACGTCCCCTCGTGACCCAGAATGCGACGCAACTTCTGGTCCAGGCTCTCGACATCTCACGCCTAGACTACTGCAACTCCCTCCTGGCTGGTCTACCTGCATGTGCCATCCAACCTCTGCAGCTCATCCAGAATGCAGCGGCTCGTCTGGTATTAAACCTTCCAAAATGTTCCCACACCACGCCGCTGCGCTGCCCCGCTCCTCCGCTCCCTTCACTGGCTTTCAGTAACTGCTAGAATCCACTTCAAGACACTGGTACTTGCGTACCATGCTGTGAATGGATCTGGCCCTTCCTACATCCAAAACATGGTTAAACCGTACACCCCAGCACGTGCACTCCGCTCTGCATCAGCCAAACAGCTCACTGCACCCGCACTGCGAGGGGGACCCAAGTTCCCATCAGCAAAAACACGTGGGTTTGCTATCCTGGCTCCAAAATGGTGGAATGAGCTCCCCATTGACATCAGGATAGCAGGAAGCATACACATCTTCCGGCGCAGACTAAAAACTCATCTCTTTCCACTCCACTTCGAGAAATACAATTACTAACAAAGCACGTATATACTAATAAAGAACTGGCTTATCTAAAGCCAGTTGAGTAGCACTTGAAATGTTTTGGCTCTATGAAACCTGATGTACTTATATGATTCTGTTTTCTTCAAGTTTGTATCTTCTTGGTCGAATGCACTTATTGTAAGTCGCTTTGGATAAAAGCGTCATCTAGCTAAATGCAATGTAATGTAATGTGTTAGTCAGGGGACGGATGGTGGCCATATGTCTACTGTTAACACCAGAGTGACGACTGGTCCCTTGTCTCTGAGCTACGTGTTGTTTTGTAGGATTTCTTCTGCTTTTATTTCTACATTTCCTCAAGGACTCTCGTCTTTTCCTAACCTATCATTAGGCTGCAGTGGTAGCGGCTGACAAAGAATGAAATACAAACGTGGACCCAAGCATCTATTTCTCCCTAAACTTGCCGTGGGCTCTGTTACAACATCAACTCGCTGAACCAAATAAATGAATGTGGTATTGCTATATAGCTCTGCATTACAGTTTAGCTAGTCCTGTAATGGCAGTGGAACTGTGGTTTCGCTCTTTGTGAATGTTTACTCCTGAGGTATTACTCTGCATTATGTAACCTCTGTGTTTTTCTGGGATGACTGTGGAAGTGTGTTCTCTCTGTGTTCTCTCTGTGCAGCAAAGAGGAAGCCCATTTTTAGTTGGGAGAGTGAATTAAAAAGAAGTTGCTCCCTGTGATTTCCTTACCACGCAAACTTACAAAAACATAACACATGCACATAACACATAATCTGTATGTGTGACTAGTGCTACCACAATATAGAAACAGACAGAGAAAAACAAACTTTAATTACTCTTATATTTTCATCTCATATGAAACAGAAACATTTGAGATTTGGAATGTGAAAACTAGACATTACAGACAGGATGGACATTTTTCACTGTTTTCTGACATTTTATAGACCAGAAAATAAACTTATATGCAAAATGACACTCACAATGGTGCACACTCATCTAGTTTTACCCAAACAGGTGTCCTGATACAGGTTTCACATACACCTGCGACCGTCTGCTGTGGTTAGGGTGGGGGTGGTTGGAAAGAGCCATTTGTCAACGGCTGCACTGATGAGAACAAATGCGAGCAAAGTGATTGGTGGGTTAGGTTGGAGGTTGCCCTGGTTTCCCTCTCCTATCAGTGCAGCTGATCTGCCGCTGGCGATGCCAGGCCGGGGAACACAGAGACGGTTCAACCACACAGCCCAGACTCCCGTTTAGTGGTCAGACTGAATTAGCATTCTCTAAAGTAGGGTAAGACCTCCCAAACAGACACACCGGGAGGAGAGAAGAGGAAACCAATTTCAAGGCACTTCAGACTTATATCCTGGTTTACAGGAACAATAAAACGAGATAAATATTTGTAACTTCACTTGAGCTACTTCTTAAATGGCAAGGGCCTTGTTCAGCTTGTATATAAAGAATGAGAACCATATGTAACTGAAGGAGTCCTGAAAGCATTACAATACATTTAAACCTGTATTTTTACCTTATAGCTAAATGTTCTTGCAATCATCCAACCTCGAAAAAAATAGTTTTGCTTCTCATGTTTCAATCCCATTTGCAATCAACTCATATGCCCGAGGCCCTGCCTGCAGGTCTGACAGCAACTATGAAGATCTAAACCAGAATGAGTCTCTCATTCCCCCAAACCCAAGAGATCTAGCCACCTGTTCCTCTTGCTCTAAAGTGGATATATGATGAAAAACTCCCTGCATATACATCAACCAACCCACAACTGTGAAATAAGACAAACCAGTCGTTTTTTTTTACCTATTAGCAGAAAATATGGGCATCAACTGGCTATTCGGATATGGCTCCCCTTCCTGCATATCTCATGCAGGCTCATTAGAATAAACCCTCATCTGAGTAGCCCTGGTTTGACATACTTTACTACTAGACTTTTTTGGTGAAAGAGAGGTTATAGAGAGAGACATTGAAACAGGGTCTTTCACACAAAAGTGCTTTTTCCCCCCGAATTGTAATAGTGAAGAATCAGAAATGTATCGCCACTGTGACCTGCACCTCCAACTGGCTTCATTACAGTATTTAAAGTAATCATGTTACGAAACATTTCTAAGAAACAAAGTTAAAATCAATTGAACCTGGCATTAACATAAGAATTTAATATCTTTGAATTATCCAGTAGAGTATCTTGTTTAAATCCTGAACAACAAACAGGATTTGACAGTTAAAAATGACTCCCAGAACCTGCAGCTCAACTCAACATCAACATGGATTACTCTTTGGCTGTGACTGTTGTCCCCCATCAATCTCATGGGTATATTGGGAAGCCACTAACATCACGTGTTTCCAGTTAATCCTCAGCATAACACTGTGTAATAGACACTCCAGCACGAAGCAGCTGCAAAAGTATGGAATCCACCATAATTGGCTAGTGGAAAATAAAAAGTGTAATAACTGTCAGCCTGAAAAGCGATCAGGATGTGTGGAACCGACAAGACAAGAGACCTAAAACTGGAACTTTACAGGAGGAGATGATTGATAACTTGTGTTATATGACAATGCAACTACAGTGCTGATAGTGAGCAGGTTTTTCTATAAGAATATCCAGTTGGAATCTACATAATCAGGCAGCATTAGTACCAAAATATCTTGCAGTGGGAGTGGCTGAGGCAAAATGATCAGATAAATTGATGACACAGGCACCAGTTAATTTACATTATACATTCCACATCTGCAACACAATATGTGACACTTGACGTTGGCCTGCAGTCACTTCAGAGCTCATAAATAAAACAGAGGTGGACGTCATCTTTGGAAGCAGCGGGGCCCCATATGTATATGCAGGAATGTGTAGTGTGGGTGGGGCGTTGGGGTGGCTGGCCAGGACTCATACACATTAGGACCAGTTCAGGGAGAGGTCAGAGGAAGGCTGTTGGCCGGGCACAGTGGAAGACCCACGAGATACAACCAAATGTCACTGAACTTCCCCTCGCCCAAGCCCTCAGGGGAAACCAAGAGGAGAAACGTGCACACATTCCCCAATGACGAGGACTCGAGCACGGATATGGCGAGGTCACGCAGAGGGAGCGGAGGTTACGGAGGGCTGGGGAGGGGGGGGGAAGAACGGAGGATGCAGATGTGCGGTGCGTTGGAGAAGGGAGGCACGATGGGAAATACAACAAGCTATTGTTTGGAGAGAGAGGACAGGAGCGGAGCCACGAGAGAGGCAGCTGAGGACGATTCACCAGAGTTTATTATATAAACACACACACACACACACACAATTTCACATAAAAGCATAACAGTCCACGCACTATCCCCTGATCGTGATGGGTAAAGGTCACCATGCTTTTGAGGAAATGTTCTTCATGGAGAGCTCTTCATAAGTTGACATGGCAACATCAGTTACAACAGGTTATTTGCCTCATCTCGTTTTGCAAATTAAAACCCAAGAGATGAATGCGTATCATTCAATGTGGCCAGTCGAAAAGTTATGTTGTTGTTTATGTTTTTTTTCCACTTTACATTTGACAGTACACCTGCACATCATCACACTTGATTTGACAATTTGGGATGTTTGCTAAAAATACTAACACTTCACACCTACTCTGTTGTTATGCCTCTGGTTTCTACATTTTTCTCATACACAATGAACTCGTTTTTTGCTTGATAAATTGTGCACATATTTCAATACCTGTTGAGGATGAGGATGTTTCATTAGTATTTATACATGTTGTAATCATTTAAATGTAATTGTCTTTTTTGTTTTGGGGGCTTTTGAGATATGTAATCAAAAATCAATTGAACAGAGGATGATTGTTTTCCTAATGAGATTACATCATTGAATAACAATGTTATAATGAAAACATTCATTTCAACCGTGAGACAAAACAAGTGAGAAAGAACCTCTCAAGCATTTAAATACGTTTTGATGAAGAGATGCATGAAAGTATAAGGAGAAAATTGCTCCTCAACCCAGATTCTCATCAGCCATGTTTGGTAATAATGATCACCAAACTGTTCTCTGTAAGGGTGAAAAACAAATCGCTCCATGTCTTTTATACAACTGCGATTCCTTGTTTGCACAAATGGACCGAGTGAATCTCCTGTTAAAGCTCACAATTTGATCTTTACACAATAAAGACCGATCTGTCAGGAATGCAGTGTCACGTAGGCATGACTGCCACACACAATCACTGCTGTTTAGTGTGATACACAACTTTAAATGCAATTGTCAGTTGCAAAATCTTGTGAGACAAAAAGAGAAGCCATCACACCACACACTAATACTGTGTGTGGTTGAGGAGCGATTTAACTGTAGCTGTGGGCAGGGTTTAGTATCCGACAGAGTACTTGTTAATTACTGTTTCACAATCAAAATACAAAGCATGCTCTGTGTTCTGATGTTTTACTGAGAAGTCAAAATATTTGAGGAAAAAATATATCTATTCTTTGAACGAAATGTTAATTACTGAAACAAGGAATTTTAATTGAAGCCACAGTGGTGGTGTTCCACATTTTTATGTGACGCATTCGAGTCAAAAAAACAAAATTGGTTACTTTGAAAGTTGCTAGTAATCTCAAACTAAGTGTAAGTAATCAGAGTATATTGCCATGGATAGATCATATATTTAGGATCTAGTCCATGAGAAATCCATGAAAAATAACACATTTGACTCAAAATGTGTGTAATACTGGAAGATTTCACCTCCTAAGGCCACTAGAAGATATTCATGCTAGATAATCATAAAACTCTCTTTGATCAGCTCTATGAACTGATGATCAACGATGGATATTAGGTGAACCACACCCTTAAATTACAAAACTGCAGTGTTGAAATTACTTGGTTATTTTAGAAGTTGATCAGATTGAGAATGATTGTTCGTAAAAAAAAACTTGAATTCAAACCAATGAGACGTTTTCAAAATGCTTTTGGAACGATGTAAAACAGATCTTAAAATTGGAGAAAACAGAGTGATGTTCCTTATTTCTTCTTTACGAGATTATGGGAATTGTTGTATAATAGCTTTCTAATGACTTATGGTGCGTTCACACTGGACGCGATGCGGCGCGATTACATGTAAAGTCAATGCAGAGATGCGGACAGGCGCGAATTCGCTCCGACGGCGCGCATTAAGCGGTTGATGCGATTGCCGTTGCGCGATTGAGGCGATTGGAGGAGGCCGCGACAACCGCTCGAGTTCAATT
Source organism: Notothenia coriiceps (assembly GCF_000735185.1). Classification (NCBI taxonomy): domain Eukaryota; kingdom Metazoa; phylum Chordata; class Actinopteri; order Perciformes; family Nototheniidae; genus Notothenia; species Notothenia coriiceps. The sequence continues at coordinate 61,104 of NW_011348482.1, forward strand.
TGTTCAACTCGAGCGTCAAATTCGCATGACGCGATCTCGCGGTAGCAAATCAGCGGTGAGGATCTCAGCCTGCCGTCACTGACGTTGAACCAGAAAACCAAAACATCAGCCGTTAGCTGTTAGCCCTCAGACTTCACAGCTTCTCATATCTGTTCAGAAACTAGACAAAAGTTAAAGAAGTACAAACCACAGACTGTCTGTGTCATGGCGAATACAGTTGTTGGTTTATTTCTGTCTGTAGGCCGTTGTTGTGAGTGTGGACAGAGCAACGTTAGCTTAGCCTGATCGATCCGATCTCCATTCAGAAAACACGCATTTTAAGGTTTTTTGCCTGCCGTCTGTCTGCAGACTTGTCAAAGCATTAATTCATGGTTTTTACTAACCGGTATCAGTATGTTGTTACTTCGGCATCATTTTGAAACGTGTATTACAATTAAATCACGGTCAAATATGTTCATTTTGTTGTAGTTGTAGCCCCCTGGCCAGCGTGTCTTGTTTGAATGATGTGAGTAAACACAGCTGAGAGCCGCGGTGAAACTCGAGCGATGCGATAAGAGCGATGCGATAAGAGCGATGCGATAAGAGCGAGCGAGCGAATATTTCCATCGCGTCCGGTGTGAACGCACCATTAGTCTAGAATATTGCTAAAATAACCAGTTCCATAGGGAAGAGACACAATCACAAATTCATGTTCTCTTTCTCTCTAGTCCTGTCACAGCAGATGTTCTTTATGTGTATGTTCTTTAATAAAAGAATATCAGGAAGAATTTTTGACAGCTTCAGGGGTGGGATCCCACTCACCTCCAGCACCATGTGAGCCATGCAGCCCCACAACATCTGTCACACTGGTAACACCTTTTCCATAAAATGTACTAATATCATGTTCACCGCATTTAAGTAAGCTTTAGAGGTCTCAATGGACCGGCATTGTGGATTCATACAGTATGATAATGATTTGCACATGCAAAGAGTGGCAGAGTGCAGTAAAGCAGACTGTTAACCAAATATTTTTGTCATAGCCTCCATCATGGGTTTTTTCAATCCTGATGTCCTGGACAGCTGGTGAGCCAATACTGGCAGCCTGCCCCGAAAAACCAGAGACGCCGCCTGGATCAAACCTGTGGGTAGAAGTGTCTTACACCACACTTCCTCAGCATTCCTCCTATAGCAAACATATTTTCTGGCAAGATGTGTGTTCACATGGTTGAGTGACATCAGCCGGATGAACGTGAACACTTGGGATTCCTCTGCAAACCACCAATCCCACAACTATATGAGTCTGGGGGAAACTGCAACATTTAATGATAATTATACACATGTTTTTTCTTTTTCAGTTCTGTGTGTGAATACCAAGGGATAAATCATCCACCTGGCAGTTCCCCAAAGCTCTTTGTAATTTTTGTTGTCTCACAGAGAATAAACGGGCTCAGGTATCACTATGTGCTTACTTCTCTTCTGAACCATCTACGCCCACATAATCTCCCAAATGCAGAGGGATCCCATTCTGACTCCCTTTGCACAGTCGGAGTGAGAACGAGAGGAAAAGTAACATCTGTAATACCGGCAGACAGCGGCAGAGAAAAGGGGAGAGAACATTTTATGGCTAATGCACTCCCCATTCTCACCAGCTGGCCTGATTGTGTAAACACAGCCAAATCAAATGCTCTCAGGCTTGATGCATCCCACCCCAAAACAGATGCTTTTACTCCTTCAATCCTCATCTTTCTCCACCCACTCACTCACTCTGAACTTCGACCTTGCAGCCCAGGTGGCCGGTGCTCCAGTATCAATGCAGTCCTAAAGAGTGGGAAACACTGAGCCATTTCGCACACTAACGAACAGCGGGACCTTCTCCAACAGCAATAATTCATTTAGAAAGGAAATGCATAAACTGAAGGTGCAGAGAAGGAAGAAGGTACTGTATGCTTTTAGGGGCGTTTCCTCTGGGACACGGAACACTTCTACGTCCAACTCACGTCCTGAGGTGATTACATTATTTTAATGAATTGATTGCATGGGGTTTTCAGACATATATGTAAAATACTACAGCCAACAGGGTAAACAATGTTTGCTTTAATTTTGAGCATGATTCCTTAATCCCGATTCAATAATTTAAAGACCCTTTGAGTGATCGATGAAGAGTGATCGTGCATTCATTCCCAACCTAAGATGTATATAAGTTAAAGGTCACCTATTATGGCTTTTATACATAAACATGTGTTTTCATGTCACCCCCTTTATGATGTCATACCGATTTTTTGGCTTGTACAACCATTAGCCAATAGCCAACCAAGGTAACACCACCTTATCACCTGAATCTCCTCCTAGAGCAACATTGTGTTCTTTTTAACCAAATATCTCTAAGAGGGGCGTGGGGAGGCGCTCCTTATTTTCATCTAAAGTAAAAGAGAGAGAATCAGCTCTTTTGAAACAGGGCTGAAACAGAGCGGTTTATGGGATGCTACAATGATCTGTTTGGTATTTCAAGCCAAACACTTCAGAGACATGTTTTTAATATATCTGAGACCTATAATAAAGTAATGAAAAACAGTATAATAGGGGACCTTTAAAAGGAGTTTATGTGTGCCCTATGCGTTTGTATGCTGTGTTCTTACCTGCAGCAGCATGAACGAGGACGCTCTGGTTGGGCCGCAGGTTGCCAAAGTCAAACAGCATCATATAGGCGGTGATGTAGTTCACAGGCAGGGCTGCTGCCTCCTCGAAGCTCATGCCTTCTGGGATGAGGAAGGTGTGGGTTGCGGGCACCACCGCCACCTCCTGCCACAGCCCGAAGCGGCTCAGAGCCATCACCTTATCACCAACCTGGAACACAAGGCACAGGAAGACAGAGGATAAGAAGAAGTTCTTTCTGTACCTATTTCCAATCACTGAAAAAAATGGGACCTAATCCCAACCCTACCCTGAGCAAAAAGATAGTGTAGTAGTCCAATAAAACTAAAAATAGGTCCCCATATTGAGTCAATTATACCACCTGAACACTGCAGGTAAATAAGACTACGTTTATCCGGCAGGGCCTCATGGTTTCTTTGGCACAGTAGGAATGATATGAGCCGTGCAGCATGAGCAGTTAAGAGTGTGGTTTACAACAATGGCAGACATGCAAACATGCAGCCATCTCGTCCAACCGAACCTCAAAATGTTTGCTCTTAAAAAGTGCAGGCAAACAAGGGAAGCAATAAACCAAAGCAGTGCAGTAGTAACTGTATTGACGTTATTGATGGAAAATTGGTAGCAGCAGAGGAATCAGGCACCATTTTCCTGTTTTTTTTATCATGTTAGATGTTCCTGGATTGGTCCCAAAGGATTCTAACTGTTTTTGTATATAATAATATGTAACTATAGTTTCTATAAAAGGTCTATGTGGCAGGAGTCACAGATGGATTCAACGTGCTGCATACCACAATCACCATCTTGTGATTTTCTACTTCTATCTATCGTCATCAAAAGAACAATCCTCAAATTAAAAACTGTCTCTTTCCAAAACGACTTGCCTGGATGTAAACTTAACCCCGCCCCTCAGTACCCTAACTAACCAATCAGGTGCGCCCAGTCGAGGGACACAGGAAACACAGATGACTGCAGCATTATAACTCTCTTCCTGTTTTCTTCCTCACCCTTATTCACCCTTCCTCGACACAGCTCTCCCCCCTACCCCCCCCCCAGTTTCCAGTATCCTCACTTTTTCTCTTCCCTTCTTTCTCTTTCACTTCCTGACTCCCTTTCCCCTTACAACTTTAGAACGTCTTCCTTCCCCTTCTTCAGTCGCTTGTCTCGTCCTGTCTGTGTCTGGGGTCTCTGTTTCCTCACTCTGTCTTTATCTTCCACTTTCTCATTTTGTTCTCTAATACTACTTTTATTTTTTTTTGCGAGGAGCATCCCTGTATTGCCGCTTCCTCATCAGCGGGACAGAACAATGGGGCCCATATTCTCCCTTGGCATCCCTCCCCTCACCAGAGTCCCTGCCAGATTCTTCCCCATGGCTGAGCATAAGACAAGCTCTCTCCTCCTGGGAACAAACCCTCTCCACCCGGGCCTCTCTAATGGTCTGGAGGAAGCCATGCGCCTTGCTGTCTATCCACTCCAATTAGAGAGATCTCCCTCTTTCTCTCCCATTTCATATGCACATCTTTCTCTCTGAAGTCAATTGGTGTATTTTCAAACTCTACTTTCACTTTTTCACTGTGTGCTACTTCTCATTCCTCCCTTGGTTGTTCATACTGACTCTCTTTGATCTCAGTTTTCCCTTTCTTAAAACTAATTTGCCATACAGGAAACACACACAAATATGACTCACACATCAAATTCAAATGCATCTGTAGCTATTGTTCCGCGCCCACGTAGAGCATGTGAGTTAGTGTCAATCACACAGAATATAGATAGGAACATTCAAGGCCAAGCGAGCGAGCCTTGTGACAGTTCTGTTACACATCTTCACAATGTGACATACACACACACATTTCCTTTCTCAGCCTACTGCATAAAATGTAGTCACAGTTGGGGTCAGGAGTGCGGGGGCACTGAACAAAGACACTTCCAGTTAACTGTACATGAATGGAATTAATCAGATGGTGATTCAATTTCGGGGTATGCGGGCCCCTATAGTCAGCTGTTTGGTTGCTTGTATCTTTGATGAGCTCAGCAAAAAATTATCAGAAAAATAACGGATTAACCAGATTTATGAAAGTGTCCCTGACTCAGGTTGAGGCAAGATATAAAGGTTACATGTAAACCTGCACGACCTGCATGGCTCCTGGAAATGTGATTAAAAAGAAACACAATTTGTCCCTGCTGGGGAATAAAGCAGAGAATAGGCATTATTGTGCCCTGATACAGTTTGAATGATGTTCGGATGAAGGCCACGCCCTGCTCACATACAGCAAAATGCTGCTTCTGCACTTGACTGAACCTCTCATTATGCAAATAAGCATGTCATGTTAACTAAATAAAATGTTTCTTTATTTCGTTTTTGCAGCAGCTTTTGCAGCTTCTTCAGATTTTATCAAGAAAACCACAAGGGTGTGGCTGAGGGTAATAGACAAAAATACAATAGACACAACTCAAGCATCTTGATTTTAGTTTTTTTGTTATCAGGGTGAAAAGGACATACAGGATGAAAGTGGAAAGCAGGTATGTCCTGAAAGGAGAGAAGGAGTGCAGCATGATAGAATGATTTACTTACAGTATGATCGAGAGAGGAAGAATCGAGAGATTATGCGAAATAAGGAGAGATAGTTAGAGCGAGGGATGGAGGAAATACCAGACTGACAATGTGGGCCAGAGGGAGGTAATTGAGAACATATGGGTCAGATCTGACTAAAACTCACCGAGGGAGACCATGAATAAGACAAAAAAGTGCTGATGTTTGGTGTCAAGGGAGCTTCGGTGTAATTTCTAATATTTCCCCTCTTCCACCTCAATAACTAACTGCTACATTTCTCCCTGCACTCACTCTTAGGTCATTTCGGGTGAGACCACTGTAGGATTGATTCATTCAACTTGATTGTCCCTCTAGAGGGATGCTTATCTTGCAGAAGAAGAATATATATTGGGAGGCATGCAGGGGATAATAAATACAAAAATACAAGCAAGCAGCAAGAGGCAAAATAAATGGACACTACAGGAAACAATAGTACTGGTGCCTTCATCGACGACAATGGATAATGACATGAGAAAGTTAATTTAATAAAATGATATCCATGAATTTGTGTTTTCTGAGTTTTGATACCAACATTTTTCTTAACCGATTTGATATAAATATATTTTTTTAATTTCATTTAACAAATGAAAAATAAGAAAATCCCACCATGTTAGAAATAAGAAATCAGAATTGAGACAAAGTGTTCATGTTGCATTATGTAATCAAATGGCGTGAAAGTGTGCATTGTTTTGTGTGCACTGTATGTTGAGCAAACTATCTGACACACCCATTATTGTATGTCTTTGTGTGTATATATGTCTGTGTGTGTGTGTGTGTGTGTGTGTGTGTGTGTGTGTGTGTGTGTGTGTGTGTGTGTGTGTGTGTGTGTGTGTGTGATAGAGAAAGAGAGAGTGAAACAGAGGTTGATAGGCAGACAGATAGAGCTTCATTGAGTGAAAAGCCTCCCAAAAGAAATGCTATGCCGTCAGGGTCAGCACATTCCCTCTGAGTTGGCTGCCAAAAGATCTCAGAGATCTCCATCCATTAGGAAGATTGGCTCTTAATTCTATAAGCTATGGGCTGCCAGGCGATGTGGGAGAGTGAGGCCTTGATGACAAGCCGTGTGTTTGTGCATGTGTTTAATGTGTGACCTTTAAAGCCAATCTACATTACTGGCAATGTGGAAAGAAGCTATTGGGTAGTTTGGAAACACAACGGTCTTAACCTTCTATGATGTCTGGCTGATATTGGCTGACCTGTCACCAATCACATTCCTATTACTCTGCATAGTCTCCCCATCCATAAGGACTTGGCATATGTGCCACTCCCAGCCAGATGCACTGATTCTGCATATGCAAAACACATCTGATCCGCCTGCTGTTCTCCAAAGATATTAACTGGCTCTTACAACAAATGGTGTGAGTCATCACGTGTAACATTTAAGCTTTGTACTTAAATTGCCTTACAAAGGCGTTACCGTGGTGATGCCATGCAGCCAGGAGACAGACATATAGGCCTGTGACTCATCATGCAATGTAAGATAGCGTCTAATAATTATCTTTCAATCACCACTTAATTCCTTGTGGCTGAACAATAAAGAAAATCTGTTTTTTATTAGGATTGTTAAATTGACTTGGCTTCATTGTCTATTTGAACTTTAATTGTGATATATTTATGACTGTTGGATAAATATTTCCTGAACACAACAGAGGCGATAGGCTCAGCTGTTGACAAAGAGGGCGAGTGATCATATATTTCACACATCATCATGCTGTGTGTTGAGTCGCGCCTCGCCCTTTCCACTCTGTGAGTGTGTGCGCCACCGTCGCTCCCGGTAACAAAAGGCGTCGGTGACTCCAGTCTCCAGCACCGGTGTCAAGTCAGCCATATTAATAACGGTGGCAAAAATAAAACCCCTTAGTTTTTTGCAAGCAAACAGTGAACAGCAAATTGGAACAATGCGGGCTGTCATTGTCTGTATAAATACCGTTCTGATGGTTGCATTAAGGAACTGCACACCTGGAGCCTACATGTGCACTGAGTATGACCAATGATCGACATTATAACATACTCAAAATTCATTCTAGATTTACATATCTTTAACATAATTTCATTTAGATTTGTCAACTACAAAAAAGCCCCCATGAAAGTGTTCAAAGATTTAATTTTGAAGGGACATCATTCTAATTTCCGTTCGTGGCTATATGCTGACTTGACGCAGATCTCCTCGCCTTGGCAAAGATCAAAGCGCAGAACAGAGTGCTGCAACAAGGATGGAACGCGATATCCCTCGGATTGACATGTGGTTATTTGTAGACTTAGAAAACAAATGGTGCTTTTAAAATGAAATCCCTGTCTCAGTAACTAATGGGTAGGCTACTCGAAGTTGCTCAAGCTAACTGCGCACACACTTCAGCGCAATTTGAAAACTGGGGAGACAAGAGGGGCGACGCCTTCTGCTGGCTTCATTGTACTCAACTCGTTTCATTTCAACTCGTTGTGCTTATGTCTCAGAGATAAAATACATTATTATCACCCTAACAGACTTTATGCTTTACACTTTTAGATGCCAAGTAGGATACCGTGTCATTACGCACGAGTGATGATTATCACGACATGTCAAACAAAAACTACACATCAATATGTATATATGGCTCTCGTGTTAATGATTTGACTGAATATAGTATTTGCATTTCATTCATTGAGTCATGACAATGCATAGTAGTGCCTCCACTATCTCAGCAGCGATCAAAGCCTGACACGCCCATATCCAGATATAGCGGTTCAACCCCAAAATTGAACCAAGGCAAATATTTATCACTCAAACAATAAAACACACCGTAAAATGATACTTAAAGTGGCATGTGATAAAAGCTGAGAGACATGTGTGCTTACTTTTCTGTCCGTGACTTCTTCCCCTACAGCTTCCACCACCCCGGAGCACTCCATTCCCGGGGTGACCGGCGGGGACGGCAGCCGGTCGTAAAGCCCCTGCCGGGCCATCAGGTCTGCGAAGTTCAGCCCGCAAGCCTTGACCCGAACCAGGACCTCACCAGCTTTGAGCACCGGCTTTCCCTTCTTCACCTGGAGCTTCACTTTATCATAGCCCCCATAACCGGTGAGCACCAGCGCGCGGTAGGTGAACGTGTCCTCTTCGGGGACCTTCTCGGTGGTTGCCGCGGGGGACGCCTCAGCAGCTGCGGGTGCGGGCTCCGTCTTGGGCTCCTCGGCTTTGGGCTCCTCGGCGGGTTTGGTCTCCTGCTTCTGATCCACGGCGTTTTGCTGCTCGGCAGGTGCGTCCTCTCCAGACATTGTGCAGGGAGCTGTGAGACAGTGATGAGTGTAGAAAAATATTTAAATGCTTTTTTTCTTCACTACTTTTGCTTTTGTAGCCGTGGATGGGTTTGTTTTTTAGGCTTTTGCTTGCCTTGCGATTAAAAGAAAATTTGAAAGTCTAAGCTCCTTTTCAGCAGTCTTGCATGGGGACACAAACCCGACAAAGTGTGCTGGCCAGTGGCTTTCAACGCTGCGCTCTGACAGAGTGTGAGTGGGACGAGACAGAGGCAGGCTGGAAAACACGGAGAGCTGATTAAACCGGGGATTGGCTCCTGTGATTTGTGGGTTTGGCTGTCTGTGAGGGCTACACGGAAAGCCTATGGCATAAAGCAAAGAGGTGATTTGCAGATATCCTCATTATAGCTAAAAGGCAAATAAAGTGGAAGCAGCAAATTAGTCTGATTCCTTGCAAGGCTCCACAGACATTAACATTCAAATATTATGATGAAATAAGAGCAAAAGGATGTCAAATAAGGAGGTCACAAATGAAGATATTCGCCAATCAACTTTACACTGAATATTGATTTTTGAGCTTCTGTTACACATGTCAATTCAATTAACTTCCGCCCCATCAGATGTCATGAAATAGAAAACACATTAAATTAATGTACATTTTTATGAAAGTATTTGAACATTTCTGTCCATTTAACAGTGAAGTGTGCGGTGCTGGAGAAGTAGGAGGAGCCGGAGGAAATGTCTGTTTATGTTTCCTATTCACGGTAGGATTTGCAGGAACTTTGGGCCTGCGTATGGCTCATTGTTGTAACTTCCACATGCAGGCAGCTCAGATAAATATGAGTTTGTGTTGAGGTCATGCCAATTTTTGATTAAACGATAGTAACCCGCTTTGTGTTATTCAGCGATGACTGAAGGGAGGCAGAGCTATAGGGCGAGATGACCTCTCAATCAAAAGCTAGTACACATGAGACAGTGCCACTCCTGAAATACTGTATATCTATAGCAGATAGTGAGAAGGTCTTGGACCCTGACATACAACTGTCAGTGTTTTTTTGTTTCTTTCACATTAAGAAAATATAGTCTTTTCATATGTTCCAGCTCTCTGCCTTTAGAGCTGAGAGAGCAGCCAAGTGTCAATTCAGAGAGATGTGGCCACAAGAGGAGTGGTGTGACACCTTGTGGCCGTAAAGTGCCACTCAGCACTTCTGGGGCTGAAGTCAGCAGAGTCCCAATCAATAGCCCACAGGGGCTTAATGGTGTAGGATGGAGGCATTATTGATTGGCCACGTTGACACAGGCAAATGTTACAAGGCATATTGTCTGTTCTTTCTTACCAACCGCTCTGAGCTACTCTGAATACACATAAGTATGCTATGGGTGCTCGCAGAGATGGCTCTTCTCCTCATTAGCTCTGACACGGCCAGCATGGTTATGTTCGAGCAAAGCTCAGTCAGGAAAATGTCTTGGACTGCAAGTTGGAGTCTGGAAAAAGGATTAGAAGAGAATCATAATGCAAAGGCCTCCTGTAATAGTTTCACTGCGAGTTCAAGTAATATTCATGCTCCAACCAAACAGCTTTTTGAAAAATGTGTCCATCATAAAATGTCTGTGGTTAAAGGAGCACGGGAATAGGATGCAGGAACAGAGATGTACTGCTTTGTACACCTGGCATAATTTAGATACTGTCTTTACTGTTTAGGTAGGTTACTGGATGCATAATGTTGCACAGTGGTGTCATTTGACCTGGATAAAGGACTGTGTCACCACTCTGCCTGGCAAACAAGGCTTCAGGGAGTCTGGACTCTCTCTGAGGATATGTGTGCCTGAAATACAAACATGTATGTTTGCTTTTTCCATTAAACCTGGGCAAACACTAAGGATTTACAACAGATCATGCAAATCCTGTGAATGCTGCCTGCATTAATTATTACTATGGATGTAAAAAAAACTACTTAATATTCTGTGGTTATAGTGACTGACCTGTGTATTACCTAAAGCAGGGGTCAACAACCTTCAACTATCAAGAGCCATTTTGCCCCCTTTGCCACTCATTTAAATATGTATGGAGCCGCAAAACATATTTCATAACACAGCTCTAATTGTAAGTTTTATATATAGTTCTAAACAAACAATAGTGTGTTGCATCTGTGAACTTATAGATTGACAATAAAGAAAACATTTGAATGTCTATGTGTGTTTTTACCTGTTAGAAAGTAATAAGCAGCAAATGCTGTGTGCTTGTTCTGGAATGTCTTCCACAATTCTATTTTTACTGGTTTGCTAATTTCTCACAATTTCTCACGGATAAAGGTAAGCCATTATTGTTTGAAGTTAAAGCAAAGGAATCTATACACAGATAATTAACTATTTCATTTGTGATTTTTCTTTTCCGGATTGATCCTTTGTTAGTTTTCAAAGGCCGGGAAATAGACGTAGTAAGATGTAAGGCATATATTAGCTGATGAAATATAAAACCTCTTTTTATTTAGTTGTCACAATATCATCTCAAAATCCAAGATAACAAGTGTTCTTTTCCTAAAATTGCCCTCGTTGTAAAAAAAAAAAAAGAATGACTTATTAATTTCAATGTTATTTTTTGTCAAAGCTACTGGGAGCCTGCAGAGCCGCGGGTTGCCTCTCCATGACCTAAAGTATTAAGTTGCCCAAATGTATTATTGGTCTTTTAAGCTTAGTTAACTTCTTGGTGTACACAGGTAAATGTTATTCTTTCATGCAATATTAAAATGTCCCAGAGTAAGATGCTGAATCTTTTTTCATTGCTGGCGTTTGGTCCCCAATCATTTAGTTCATGACCCCCATTAAATACGTAGTATGTAGTATTATGTCCTGGCATTCTCAAAAGGTCAAACACAATATATCCAGTTGCCTTCTGAGATTGCTTCATTTTTATTAGTATTTAGAGGCGAGCAGAAGGTAACAGAACAGTACGCATACTAATATATGGGAACAGAACACTACACCCAATTGCTGTCGGATGCAGCACAATATAGCCAGCCACGAGATTGAGTGTAAATCACCTACTGTACCGTTAACTGTAAGTATTTATGCAAACATAAATGCTTTTAAAAATATCAAGAGTGTAATTACCATGTGAGGCATCTTTCCCCCTCACATTTTGTTATAAAACAGCACACAATGAAAGTAATAAAGGTTATTGCGGGCATTAAGTGAAATTAATTTAAACATGTTTGGGAAATATTTCATATAGGTCCATTTAAAACGAGAGGATTAGATATTTGTCTGAGTCCTAAAAAGTCGAAGCTAAAATGATCTAAAAGCCTGCTCTAGTAAAGAATACACACTGCCACCTGCTGTTGGGACTGAATAAAGTCAGTTCCCAGCTTTGCAGATATATGCCTCTAAAATGTGTACCAGCCTTTTAATGATGAGTTGAAAGAATGTTGCGAGTGCTTTTGAAAGCTTTGAAAATGTAACTTAAAAAACAAGCATGCAATAAAGCCTCCAGAAACAAGCAGGGAAAGAAAGAATACAACAATATTATACTCAAGAAAAGTAGTCCTTCTTGTGTAAAAAGGAACTTAGATAAAAGGGAAAAAGTAGATAAATTATAAACCTCTTCTTCTTTATAGTCTTACATTAATTAACCAGAAAAGAGGACACCATGCAGACAAATAACACAGAAATGAGAGACATTATAGAAAACAGGACTATGGAAAATGCATTGGAAATGTTAAGCCACATCAATTAAATAACCTTAGACTTTATATATAGCAACAACAGTAGAAGAAAACATTATGAATGCAACAACAAATAAAAAGCTTTACTGCTAAATGAGGACTTTTACATGTAATGGAGTGTTTTCACATTGCTATATTAGCACTTTTACTAAATTAATACTTTTGCGACCACTGAAAGAGAAACCCTCCTTACAATCCAAGATGACAATGTATCTTGGCCTTGAGGTAGTCTGGTCAAACCAATCGGAAGGTGGTTCGATCCCAGCCCCTGCAGTCAAAATGCTGATGTATCCATGGGCAAGATACTTAACCCCAAGTTGCTTCCAATAGCCATCATCTGCGTGTGAATGTTAGTTTCCCCAAGAAAATGGCACCTTTTATTGCAGCTCAAAGTACTTTGAGGGGTCGCAAAGACAGGAAAAGCCCGATGTAAATGAGCTACAAATACAGTCAATCACAAGCCACCGTATATAACAAATAGTTTAATAGTTTCCTGGTCTGGTGTATTATAGATTTATTGTGGTTTCCTACACAATGTGTAGGAAATGTGTTTCCTTTGTAGAGCTTTCTTTTGCCACTTGCAGATGTAATATAGTGTAAGTATAATCTTTGTCCAGAAGGTGGCAGTGTCGCTCTGCAGAGGAGAAAACATGACTCAAAAGTGCTGACCTGTCCTGGCACGTGGTGGCCTGTTATTTAATCATCTCATTCACAAAAAAACAATAACTCATCCGTAACGCTTACAACATCAAATAAATGCAATGCGATGAGAACCATAAAGACAGCCCAGTCAACTTTAACTACTTAATTTGATGGACTATTTTATCTATATACTCTGCAATTATTGGATCTCCATTAAGAGGTCATGCTGGCACTAAATCAAGAGGCATAATGTGCAGAACATTAATGCTGCTTTCCCAACAGTGATGATGAGTAATAGGTTGTTAGTCAGTAATCATTATATGAAAATATAGACACAATACATTTGCAAGCAATGAGGAAGAAACTCTGTCCCAATGGGCTCTGCTGAGCACTTAATAGCAATATCAGTGATATTTTCACCTGATGTTTAACCTGGAGGTCAAAAATAAAGTGTGTTAAAGTCACATTGTTAGAGGCTATTTTTAGATCCAATATTTCAAGGGACTCTTTATTCTGTGCTTTCAATTTTATATATTTTTTAAATCTGATGTTTCAAATGTAACGTTCCAGTATCCAATATGACTTTTAGGGATAGAACAGGAGGTGACATTATCTCCATAAACTCTTGAAGTCAAACTTTATCATGAAGATATTAGAGGAATACCATAGACACCAAAACACACAAAATCAGCTCACTACAAACTATTTGTCCCACAGACCCTTTATTTCCCATAATTGAGCAGCCTATTACAGTTGAGTGATGTGACTCAGGCGTGAATACCAGGGAGGCGTGGCCAGTGATAAAACCTCCGGAGTTCTCGGGAGGCTGTGCGCTCCTGCCCAAGGTTCCTGTAGCAGTAGACAGAGCAGCGGCACGCGGAGCTGCGCGAGGACACAAGGAGCTGGATAACGCGCACCGGGTCGGCGCATGTATTTGTTCATTATTCTTTCCCGTCTTTTATTCCGCTGCATCTCCTATGCTGGGTGCACTCCATCCCCGCGTCAACAACACACCTCTCACGGACAAAACATGGACAGTCTAGGCAGCCGCTGTAAGATTGTGGTGGTCGGGGATACGCAATGTGGGAAAACTGCACTCCTGCACGTTTTTGCCAAAGACTCCTATCCAGAGGTAGGTCTGTCAAAAGTGTTAATTCAGGTGTTTTTAATTCTCTCATAACTGAGATCAGGAGTGAACGAGAAAGCCATTAAAACGCTAAACTGAGCGAGTCAACTTCAGCACTTGTTCAGCAGGTTACATCCACCTGTCTTATGAGATATGTTCCATTACATAGAGAGGAAGCGCTGAGAGATCTGTAATAAACGCCTGTAAAACCACAGTAATGGTCCTTTAACGTGTACATTTACTTTTATTGTGTCTGCAGTACAGCCCAAAAACACTTTAAGGCGTTGTCTTCATCTGTTAACTCACTATATTTCTCAAATACAGTACTAGCTTTGCCATGTGAATTATATCAGTCTATAGTACACTATTTATTTGCTGTATCATACAATATTTTTTACCAACTAAACTCTTGTGAAGCCTGATCTGTAAACACCAGCTTATCATGTAAAACTTAATAGGAAAACTAAAATACATCTCCTTTTTACAGAACTACGTGCCCACTGTGTTCGAAAACTACACAGCCAGTTTTGAGATTGAGAAGCACCGGATAGAGCTGAATATGTGGGACACATCAGGTAAGAACATTTTACATCTCTGTCTGCACTTTCTCCAGAAGACTTATACACTATCCACTCCCAGCCCTGCCATGGGAGGCCTGACTGCCTCAAACTCCTCTCTCCAACTTTTCCAGCAGTCAACTCTTTTATGGATTGCTTAAACCTTGCCAACTTCAGATGTCTTTTGTTTTAAAACACTTTCTTTTTAGCTCAGTGCATCAGCTATTTATGATTGTTGTCTTTGCTAGAAACATTGGTGCCAGCCATGTCTCTTGGTGCCTTGTGTTTGCATTCCTCTCTGTGCTGTGCTGTCCACTGTGTGTGGCTCTTCCCATGCTCCGGCCGGGGTCAGGAGACTGTCTGGGGGGAGTAAGGGGTGAGGGCGTGGGTAATTGAGACAGGATGGGCCTGAAGGGTTAAGTAACTACCCTTACTGTTTAAGTGTTTTCATCAGACTGATGTATGCTTTGCTGAAATATCAGCCAGATATGATAAATGTTGACAGCTGAGTTTCTTCCTTTACCCTTTTCAGACGCATAAACAGCCCATCTGATATTACGTTTTATTTGCATTACACATCAATATAAAGAGAGTGTTTTAAGTGTTTACACATCTGTCCACCACACTTTAACTCCCTTTAACCAGGAGTGTCAATTCACAATAGCTACAAAACATGCATACATCTACGTGTTCATGCATTCACATACAAACACAACCCCGAAAACACTCGACATCCATGCAAAATTTCATTCTTCTTGGATGGAAACTGTACCAATCAAAGCTTGGGTAACATCTTTGTTTGACCGACTGACAGAGAAAGCTACAGAGCTGCTACTTGCAGCATAAAATGTCAAATTTCACAGGCAAATTTGGTTAAAACGGCTGGTGACATCAGTGTCAAACAATGCCGTTCCACATGAAGGAGTCCCTGTCAGCAGTGTTGTTTCTCTGACAAAAAGATATCCTCACTATGTCTAGTAAATCACTTTCTATGTATTTGAGCTCCAGTGTATGAATATGATTCCTGCTAAGACAGTAGTTATGACCACCAGGCAGTGAGCCTCCTCCACAGAAAGCCATGGTCTACTTTCCCATTCTTGTCAGCATGGGTGGATTAATGGCTGTGAGCTAGCGGGAGATCTGCATCTCATCATGGTCATCTCAGGCCCGAGGCTCTTGTCAGCCATCTGACCAGTGACATGCCTGGCCAGTCATACGACGGAAGAGGGGATTTCCCAAGTGGGAAGTCTTTCTTTTACCATAAACATTCCCAAACCCAAGACTATGGAGAGATGATGACAGTATTCCTGTTACATGGTCAGTCAGTGAAAGAATGTTGTTTTTCTTTGGACCTCTGGTCAACCCGGGAGTAAATCTGATTGAGCCTGTCAGTCAGGGGCCGGGGTCCTCTGAGGCCCTGGGCCACAACTTAGAACAGCTCCTTATCTCTGGGCTTTAGGAGCCTAATGATGTAGTGGGAATGTTCTGCTCTGTCCATCTTTAAAACCCTGGATCACCTTTGGCAGTGTGAGTCTTTAACCTTCCGGCAGAAGTGGCCCAACCCACAACAAACATGACGTCACCCAACCCACAGGGCAAAAGAGAGAGAGAGAGAGAGAGTGAGTGAGTGAGTGAGTGAGTGAGTGAGTGAGTGAGTGAGTGAGTGAGTGTGTGTGTGTGTGTGTGTGTGCTTCTGCATGTGCTTTCAGAGGTCCTTGTGTGGTATGCCATTATTCACTGATTCACAGCAAACACAGCTGTTCACATTTTCGCTCAACAAGAAAAAATAATTGGCTCACACTTGGATGAAAAAGGCTTTCATCAAAAGGAAATAGTCTCCCTTCGGTTCTCTTTCACATTTTTTGTATTGCCCTTCTCCCGCTTTAGCTGCCCTTTTCTAGCTTAGTTTATTTTAATATAATGTTTCTCATGTACACTAGCACCAGCTCAAGTTCAGTGGCATGGTCACTCCATCATAACACAGTGAAATGCTCTAGATGTACTCACCGAGGGGAAGTACATTTGTGACGTGCTTTGGCCTAGATTTAAACTTTAACCGTGACCTGTGAAATCAGTCTGTTGGCCGCTTGCAAACCGTCTCGATAGTGCTGACCTTTGTGGGAACCAAAGGGAGTCCAAAGCAGAGTAAGGAGCTATACCAACAGAGCTTCACACCCCATTCACTGTTATAAAATCAGCCACAAAATCATGCATCCAGTAACTGCTATTTTGAAAATAAATGAATTGTTTTGTGCCACTTTCTGCTGGCTACAGTGCGTCGGACAGTTTAATTTCAACCTGACATTTACCTCAGTCAATCCTCCACATGCTCTTCTGAAGCATTATCCTATTTCCCCTATACAGTTATTTTTACCACAAGCTTTCAGCCTCTTCACATAAAGTATTGTCTCCCTTTTAATTGCTGCCGAAGTCTGCCTCCTGTGGTGAGGTTCTGTTCACAAAGCATTATTGATCTCTATCCAAGGCATGGCTATTCAAACGGCTTGCGTCTTGCCTGGCTCACATTTCTCCGGGATGGTTAGATGTGCATTGTCATTCAAATGCTCCGGGCATTTGTTGTTGCTCCATTGATTGGTTTGTTCTCATTATTTCCAGTTCTTCCATAAGGTCTTGTCCTTGCCGTTTGGGTGAAAACAATGGTGAGGTGTTTATCTAACTGAGGTCATTACTGAGTCTGTATGTCTGTGTTTGTGCGTTTGTTTTGCAGCTCCAAATGAATGGGTATTTTTAGAAACATTTAACAGAAACATGGAGGTCATGTGGCTTCAAAGACTCAGAGGGCAATTTTGTGCTGTGTTTTGTATTCCGCTCCACACTATTAGTTGAACAAGGTCAATTAGAAAGTGAGTGAATGGAATTCCAATGAGAAAAAACATTGTATGACTGTATTTAGATGAAGCCACATTATAGATGGTGTAACCATTGCCTGTATCTGTTAAGTGGTCAAAATGTCAATGTGGCTCTTGATAACTTGTCTGAGAGCCATTAGTGATTATTATCGATGCTCATCGGCCTCATTGGTATTCAGCCAGTCAGTTTTCTCTACTGAGCCCGAGGCATTAGTGCACTTTTCCTCTCTTCCCAATATGGTAAGGATGCCTGGGAAAGATTCCCTCTAGCCTTGGCCTAAGAGTAAAATCCTGCTAAGAGGTGTGTGTGTTTCTGACAAGCTGGGTTTCCCCAAACTTCCCACAGCAGTACACTCACGTATCTTTCTGTTTCTCCTCTTCACTGCCACTAATGCCTGACCTGATTCTCACATGAAAACCACACCTCTTACTTTCTGTTTAGTCACTTTTAGAGTGTGCTTTCAAGTGGCAATCCACAGGAATCTTGTTTTTCTTTCTTCTTTTGCTGACATCACTGCTACTAATCGCTCAAACTGTTTTCCCCCCACTGTATTTCCCCCAATCTTATCACTTGTCAATGACATTTGAGTTTCTGTTGAGTTTTT
The DNA here is from genome assembly GCF_000735185.1 of Notothenia coriiceps. Classification (NCBI taxonomy): domain Eukaryota; kingdom Metazoa; phylum Chordata; class Actinopteri; order Perciformes; family Nototheniidae; genus Notothenia; species Notothenia coriiceps. Next base: position 79,075 of record NW_011348482.1, read on the forward strand.
TTGACTGATGTTGGATATATTTTTTCCTTACAAAACCACCCAGTTTTTCCTCTATTTATTTCTAAACAAAGTACTGCTGCTGGGAACATGAAACGCATAACTTGCTGTGCAGTGAAGGCTTTTCTTTTGCAATAGAACTGCCTAAACCCAAATGTTCACAGTTTGACACACTATTGTACTGAACTGTCAGTGGAAGAGAGCAGAAAACATTTACTTATCCAAACATTTCAGATGTATAGGACATTCGTAAATAAATGCCACTCTCATACATTTCAGTGCCTCTTTTTACTTTTGAGTCTTGGTCTGATAAATTCATGTTTAATGTTTTTTTGTGGCTCACTTCTCATGACACAGCTTTCTTGACTTTTCACAGTCAGAGGTGGGATTGTTTTGACTCTTGAGATGGTAACAAGACACTGCAGGTGTGTTACAACACTCAGTGCCAGCGCTCGAACAAAGTCACAGTCTGACTGTCTCCCTCCTCTCATACTGACTTTCCAACATTCCTGGAGTCTCTATGCTCTACAAACTCCACATTCTCTGCGCACTGGACCAGTAGGGCCTCCAGAGGCTTGCAAAAACACACTGCATTCAGTGGGCTTTCTCTTACTCATCACTTTACACTTAATCAATCTTTAATAGACAATGAGTGAACTACAAACACAATGTAGAGAACAAAAAAGAATCAACAGAAACCTCTTTGCCCTCAATTCTACAGCCCACTGGAGGCAGAGGATGCACAGTAAGTGCCGTCCGACCCAAGGAGAGCGCATTAGGATCACAGGAGATACCATCAACTGCTCTGGCCTCAAACAGTTGGTCTATTTGGCCTCTCTGAATCACTACTGTAATTTTACACACAAGATTAAATAATGAATGGCAAAATGTCCTTCTATTCTATCCGAACAAGTTTCAATTGGAGAATGAGATTGTGTTTATTTGGTTGTCACCTGCTGGAAAGGGAGCTGCCTATTTAACCACAGACAACTTCTGTATACACAAAGTCTAAACCCTTATAGTAGTTCCCTGTCTTTGCCTAATCAGCCCAGGGAAATAACTGCCTTAACAAAACCTGTTTTGATGATACATAGCAGGCTGGAAGGCACTCCCAAAAGAATGACTGCATGACAGTTTCGTGTAGCTAGTAAACACAAGATATTGAGATGTTGTTGAAATACTGTAGTACTGAAGTAACAATTTTGACCCACCATGTTGGGTAATTAGCATTTTCCCAATGACTAATTGTCAGAAACCCAAAGACATTTGGTTTACAATAATATAAAAAAGGAAAAAGCAGCCAATCCTCACAATTGGGGAGTTGAAACAGTGAATGTTAAACATATTTTCATGAAAAATGTCATTTTGTCTTATAATGACTGCCTATGCTTTTTGTAGGCATGCTAACAGTATGGCTTTAGTGATGGCAATGTTGGTGTTCTGGCTGATGTAAGACTTGGCTCCAAAATGAAATACCTCAACAGACACTGGAAGAGTGCCTTACAATATGGTGAAGTCATTTGTGTTCCCCAGAGGATGAGTCATAATGACTTTGGAGATTGTATGACTTCATCTAGCACCACCATCAGGTCAAAACTTAAAATCTGCAACACTAATGTTATTTCCATCAGCCTCAGTGGTTGTTTGTATGTTAGTTATTGGTCACATTCCTTAAAGGTCCCCTATTATACTGTTTTTCATCAATATATTATAGGTCTCAGATATATACAAAACATGCCTCTGAAGTGTCCACAGATCATTGTAGCATCCCATAATCCCCTCTGTTTCAGCCCTGTTTCAAAAGTGCTGATTCTCTGTCTGTTACTTTAGATGAAAATAAGGAGCAACTCCCCACGCCCCTCTGTGAGTTAAAAAAACACAATAGTGCTCTAGGAGGAGATTAAGGTAATAAGGTGGGCGGGTGTTACCTTGGTTGGTTATTGGCTAATGGTTACACAAGCAAAAAAATCGTTATGACATCATAAAGTGGCCAAAATCTGATCAGCTCATTTTCAGACAGGTGTTTTTATAAATGGATCAGGACAAAAAGAGAGAAAATCTTTTTTCCTGAAACTTTCAGAATCTCTTTACACAGAGGGGACACATGATGATGTATAAAACTTAGCACTTATATACTAATAAAGGACTGGCTTATCTAAAGCCAGTTGAGTAGCACTTGAAATGTTTTAACTATGAAACCTGATGTACTTATATGATTCTGTTTTCTTCAAGTTTGTATTTTGTTAGTCGAACGCACTTATTGTAAGTCGCTTTGGATAAAAGCGTCAGCTAAATGCAATGTAATGTAATGTAATAAAAGAACAAGTGTATTTTGCATAATAGGTGACCTTTAATACTTACCTAAGATGGTAAACATTACACCTGCCTAACATCAGGATTTTAACATTGTCATGGTGAGCGTGTTATCATGACGACTTGACGTTAGCTAAATGCACTGCTAGCATGGCCGTTGACTCTGACTCTTGAAGCATGACACGTCCTGTCAGGTGCAGTCTGACTCACAGTATGCAGCCTGTACTCATAAGCCTGCCATTGGCCACCTATTTCAAACTAAATTCTCCTCCCCTTCTGCCATATCTGCTGTATGTTTTGCAAGGTCCCCGTTGTTGTGTCCTAGCACAGCGCTGCCAAGATGGTTGTTATTGTACGAATACAAACAACCCAGAACTTTGTTTTTCTTCTGTGTAGAATTATGATTAGTTTAACTAGGCCTTTCTCCAGAGCTGTCAGTGTGGTGATAAGCCTGGCTATGGGAGAGTACTTCAGGTGTAGCATTTTGTATTGTGTTTGTTAAAACAACCCACTGTAAACCTTTTAATGGAAGTTTCCTTTTTCAATAAGGTGGCCGAGCACAGAGTTAAGTTGTTAAAATGTCATTTGAGTTGTGATTATCTTGATGTTTCAAAGGGCTAGAAATAAACTTGGGCTTTTGTTCCATGTGTCTAATCTCCAGACAGTTACTGGAAAAGCCTGTGGAGCTATTTTGGACAAAGGGGGTACCGTTCTGTCCTCCAGGCCCTTATGAGCTCAACAGCAAAATCACAAAGAACAAATTCCAGCCCCTCCATGACCCTCATCCCCTTGGGGTCAGGCTTGGGATGAGCCTGCAGCCCACAGAGACATTTTACATATAAGAAATCAAGAGGGGAGAGATGAGTGTGGGGAAGTGGATGTGCAGACTTTTTTGATACTTTAATGTAGATTATACACACCACCTGATATCTCATAGTCAATGATTTAAGTGCCTTCTGGACTGATTTCTCCTATGATCAGGAATAAGGGGGCTCACTAATACATGCAAATACATGCATTTTAACTTCATATGGGAAAGAAAATGTAAATGTAGTATGCCTGTAGTGAGTAGTTTTACCTTAACAGCCATCAAGGGGCTGTTGAGGGCATTAAATGTCCAGGTTCTCCATTTCACTAAAGTCACACATGAGTGTTTATAACTTAAATGGCACAGAAATATAGAAACATCGACGCCTCATATTTTTAAATGAATCTAAAATACACATTCCCTTCTTGTTTCCCTTTATGCAAATAATAAACTTCCTAAATAGTGATGGTCCCATGCACAGTGCTGCACCTCATTGCACCCTGACCTTTGAGAGGTTTGTGTGACATTATGGAAACTCTGACGGAAAGCCAGCAGGTCGGGCTGCTGGGCTGGATGTTTGGGTTTTTGGGCAGGCGAGCAGCTGTGCTCCATCCCTGGAGCTTAGCACTCCGTGAATCATATTCTTAGATCGTTACACAAAGGGTCAACAAGCTTAGGGAGGAAGTGGCTGCCTGTATGAAAGAACAGAATAATTGTTTGTGTGCAGGAGAGCAGATAGCAACTTCTCTTGAGGCCGATTTTCAGTTATCTTTCATCTGTGCCATTTATTTACCCTCCACTATTTTCTTTAACTCAAGATGTTCTTCATCTCCGATAGCCCATTAGTGAAGGCAGTTTCTGAAGCGCTGTGTTAAGGTCACCAGCAGTCAGGGGCAGTGTTAAGCAGAGAGTGGGCAGAAGCGCTGCATGAAAGCCAGCCAGCTGCACTGACAGGAACACACAGGCTGTAATTTCCACACAGAATATCTGATCTCCTCGGTGACACAGTGAAACACACAAGCACAGACACCTATATTCACACACAGAAGTGCAGCATGTCTCTGCACCACACAGGCATGTACCCCCCCCCTTTCTGTCCTGCTTTTACATGCATAAAAAAACATTCTGAGCATCCCACATGTCAACCCGACCGTAAACATTCAAACAAGGACTTCTTGAAGGCCCCAGAGGAGACATACTCCCATCCCTTCTGATCTCTTATCTCTGTCTGAGGAGCCTGTAAATGTGACCATGGATACAGCTATGAGCTGAGAGCCACCACACATTCCTCCACCACATCTCAGCCACTGTGCACTCAGCTTTATGCCGAGCACCAGGCAAAAGTGTAAAATCTGCTTAAATAGCATGTCCACAGCTGAATCGCACTGCACGCTCCTGATAGGCTGTACGGATTTTACTTTGTTAATGTGCCAATGGAATAATAAGAGTGAATGAACACTAACTGGGTAGAATTAAGAAGGGTCTTTTTGTACAAGGTGAATACAAAGATCACTTAAGGCTTTTCATGAGCTCACACTGACTCAGATTACATGCCCTGTTTTAAGCTGTGCCATGCCCTGCAGAGGAGAATGGAGCTAAATAATTACTGGCAGACATTAAAAAGGAAAAAATGAAGATATGAAATTGTATTGTTAGCAAGAATACAAAAGGGCAGATTTGAGAAAAGATTGTAATTAAAGGTAACCTCACCCCCAAATTGATCACTTGTATATCAATTACTCATGCTGTCTTTCCTTAAACATGCTCACTACTTCTCATCACATGCATTTCCACTAAAACCTTAAGATTTAAAACAATTTGTGAGAGGGAAAATTACGTAAACAATATAGATATGATTCGGAAAAGTTTCTTGGAGTAAACTTCGGAATTGCTTCAAAAGTAGGCGTGCACAATGCTAACATTGTAAACATTATTTAATATTATCCAATTTATTTTCTAGGTCAATTTGGCCAATACATCTTACTTTTTCATACATTTAAAAAAATAAAATAAATCACACCCCTTTTATACTACAGAAAAATATACGTGTCTGTGTGTGATGGATACGGGTGAGTGCATGTAAACATGTGTGTAGGCATGTGTGTGATGTACAATGGGTCTGTGTATGTGAATTCCAACAGCTCTGACCCGGCGACCTCTCCTATTGTTTCCCAGCTGACCAGAGGCGTAATGGGGGGCTGATAGGGGCGCTGGGGTAGGGGCTGGGACACAATGAGGCTGGAAAGCTCAGCAGCTGCTCCGCCCAATAGGCAAAGGGATAGGGGGAGTGAGGGTTTGACGTGAGTAAAAAGCATGGGGGGCGGGGGCCCTCAGAGCATGTTATAAGAGCAGCAAGTGTTCACTAGATTGAAAAGTGGAAAAAGGGGACAGAAGGAGAAGTGTACATCTGTGCTTTTCCCACCCCCCACTCTTCAAGGCTTTTTGTTGTGTTGGTGGCACCTTTGGGACCTGACCCTCTGTGGTCCTTGGGGATGGAGACACACAAACGCCAACTGTGTCACACTCTTAAACCTCTGCAGCACTCGTGTTACAAGATTAATACACAGCTTTGGACATATAAATAATCTGTTAGATAATTGAATGCAGTGCTTTTGTCTGTTATATTAGGAGATGGAGGAAGTGCGCTTTGTGCAACCTCTTTCTTCATTGACCTGTAACATGATATATGGCACGATGCAAATGAATCCTTTGACACAACCGGAAGTTATTGATCCTACATGTTGTCACTTCAAGGGTACATGCACTTGACCTGACAAACGAGAAGTATTAAAATGATAAATGAAAGACTAACACTAACAACCACCAGTTTGATGCTGGCGTCCATCCATCCATCTTCTCCCGCTTATCCGTGGTCGGGTCGCAGTTCCAGCAGAGAGCCCCAAACGTTCTTTTCCCTGGCCACATCAACCAGCTCTGACTGGGGATCCCAAGGCGCTCCCAGGCCAGCGAAGAGATTTAATCCCTCCACCTGTTCATAGGTCTACGCCTTGGTCTCTTCTCTGTAGTATGGAGATAACACTAACATGTCTTGCTACGCCAGCACCGTTCATGTGATTGGAAGATAGTATTTAACAAGAGAAAAGACAAAAACAAATACACCCCGACACTAAACCAGGCATTTGTTCCTATTTGAACAGCAGCAGCGAAGGCCTCAGTCATTCAGGCAGACAGGAAACCCACCCAGGGAACTTTTGCTCTGTGAGATTTTTGCCGGTCCTCTCCCTGTTCCGAGTGAAACAAAACCTGAGGCAGAGCCAGCTTTGATCAGTACACTTCAAACAGCCCCACTGACTGGTTCTGCTGCTCCCGAAGCTAACGCTCAGTCTCTCTCGCCCCCTACCTCCACCGGAGCAACAACCCTCTCAGCATCCGTCTGCAACCCATCTGAGCGTAAGGGGATACAGGGAGGGAGGCCGTCTTTCACCTCCACCCTTCACTCTCCACCTGCAACCCGCTCACACACACTCAACAGATCCCATCATTTATGGATGACTTTATTTATAAACAAGATCCAATGCGCTCTCTTTCTCGCTACTGCTGCTTTTGTGGAAGCGAAATTGCACTTGAAGTAGTGCCGTGTCTCTCTTGCAGTCTCCCTGGGGGGGTTCACAGTGGGCTGTGGGATGGACAGCACCATGATAGGGATGTGTTTGGATGGTTATGCACTGGAGGAAGTGGAGTCGATAGAGCAGAGGATGTCCTTTTCCACTCACAAGCTTTTCTTTCATACGCCTGTGTAGCTACTGCCTGAATCTTCTCAAGTTTTCCTTCATAACAGACTGACAACTGTGGACAGAGAAGCTGCAGTCAGTGTTATTACAAGTCTTTTGAAAATTCCCGTAAATATTTGATATGAATTGATTTAGGATTTATTGTCAATATTGGTGATCAACGCATCTACAATCTGGATGTAGCTGTAGAGCATTGGCTCCCCCACGGTACCGATCTGATTATCTCTTAAGGAGTAAAACTGGATACTCCAGCTAGCCCGCTTTATTTAGAAAATGTCTGAAATCTTCTGCTTTAACATGTAAAAGTTGAGCAACCAAAATGAAATACAGCCAAAAAAACCTTGCAGTCTGTGTTGGGGATATCGGAACCAGCTGGGGTCCAACACTGAACACTTAAAGAGGTTGTGCAAAGAATAAATAATCCTAGAGTCAGCATCTGGTGTGCTTAACTGGCTCTTGTCTGTTTTTATAAAAACTGTGTTATAGGGTGGATCTTGTCCTAACAGTCTGCTATTACAACTATGACAAGACCCAGCGGTTCTGGTGCTTGAGGAAACACAGAAACAGATAAAGAGACGTTCTGCGTGCACTCCCTTTCCACAGCCCGCAGTCCTTCACAGCTTCCTCACACAAACAAACCTGGGTACTGTTTATATTGTAACATCAAAACACATGAACATCCTCAAGTAAATGAAGAGTCATCGAAGGGTGAACCAGATTGCCACACCAAATCTACAGTCATGTCATCAAACATTAGGAAGGGTGAAATCAAAGCAGAGAAAAGAGTGGTGTGGGTGTTTTTCAAGCGAGGCAGGGAATATATAAATCGAGAGAAGAATTGAGCGACAAAAGAAGCTTAGTGATCGTTAAAAGCAAAGTGCAGCATGAGCCAGAGCCTTAGACAAGACACAGAGATCAAACAACAGGAGATGAAATTCAAAGCTAGTTCTCCGGCAGAATGAGACTCTGTGTGTCTGTGATTATAAAAAAGGGACTGGGGGTGAGAAGAAACCAAAAGCGGACACACTACTTCATCTCCATACCCCTGGGGCCCAGAGCAGGAAGCAGACAGTATTGCTTCTCTGTCCCCTTGCTTTCAGCGCTGTGGCCAGCTCCGCTTTTCATCCTGTGTTTCGACGACAGACACAGGCATTAACTCCTCGGCAGCAGAGCTCAGAGCAGATCCGTGGAAGGTGCTTGATGCCCTTCAAAGGCTGCACTTCCTCCACAGGGAAAGCGCAGGGAGCTTTGATCAATATCCCCTGTGTGAAGGCTGCAGACATGGAAGGTTAATGGCCATTTAACCCAGTGTCACCTCCACTGTCCCGGCTCTGCGCTAATGCCTTTGAAAACTTGACACAGCTATCTCTTTTACAGACCAACAGCTTCACGCTGTGTGTGTGTGTGTGTGTGTGTGTGTGTGTGTGTGTGTGTGTGTGTGTGTGTGTGTGTGTGTGTGTGTGTGTGTGTACGTAGTAGTACGTACGTAACGTACGTACGTACGTACGTAACGTACGTAACGTACGTACGTACGTAACGA
>NW_011348482.1:87522-101156 GCF_000735185.1 Notothenia coriiceps
CACACACACACACACACACACACACACACACACACACACACACACACACCTCCTTTGGGGTGAAGAAGGAGAAACAAGGTGAAATGTGTGCGTGTGTGTTGTGCTCACGTGAAACTGAAACTTTGAAAGTAGCACGAGAATTGTCCAGGGTTAAAATGACCTCATTGTACCCTTGGGTGTGTGTGTGGTATGTACACTTGTATGGCCCATAGGTCAAACCATGATCAACCAAAGATATTAGCCCAGTGCACTAGAGTGCAGGCCAGCTGAGGTTGCTTCATCACTGCCTTTTTAATGGTTTGTTGGAGTTGATTTTCCGCACACATTCACTGTGATTAACTGCCCCAAGCTTCTTATACAATGGAGTGTCTCTGTGGCTCCTGCATGTTGCACAGAAACTGGCAAACATTTCCTGTGATTGTTTAATTGAAAAACTGCAATATTAACGCAAAGGTTCAATATTTCAGGCAAATGTTCAAGGTGTGCGTGAACTGTACATTTAAAAAAAATCATGGATCCTAAAGATATTAGGGTATATAATCAGTTGTTGTTGATTGAAAGACAAAAAGATGTTATGTGTTAACAAAGCACATGTCAGAGAGGGAAACAACTCCAAATGTTTTCATATTTGGTGGTGTCAAACCTTTATTTTTCTGCTTTCTATTCTTCCTGGCAGACATTGTTTATTAAATTCCTTACATTTATGAAAATGAATTAGTAGATTCTTCAATCACGCTTGAGTTCTGTAATACATTACGGTGACCATTAAAGCCTGTGTTAATATTTGTCAAACTGTTGTAATAAGTTGTTGCAAGTCAATCTTCACTTAAGCTGCATCACCAGTGACAGCATAACATTGATGCACAATTTATCTTCACTGTGATCGATTACACAACTCAAAGTTGCATGGGTCTTGTAATTGATTTTTCATATAATGCGCAATTGAATAGACCAGTGGTTGCCTTGAAGAGTTTGAGAACACAGTTGAAAACTCTGAAACGGTAGAATTTGCATTTGAAAACCCTCAGCTAATGTAACCAGCTGAAAGTTTGAGTGTAACATTTGTGTCCCTTTTCATAGATGAAGCACTAGTTTTATGCCAATCTTTCAGCTCGTTTTTTCATCCGGAGCATGAGTTCACAATTTCTGCCTTTGGAATAAGGTCTTCAAGCAGCATCATTTGCAGTAGACTATTTTGGATTCTGGATTCTAAAAGAAGTCTTTGTGAAGGCTTACATTCACATGATATAACTCACGCCATCTTGTACAGGAAAGTGGTACACCGGGTCAAACTAACTCTGCCTCCTTTCTAATGATGTCTTGGCAGCAGTCTCTATTTATCCCAAGTAAGAAACAACAGTTTACAACACAGACCGGACCTTCTGCAATGAAAAGCATGCTCAACCTCTTCAAGATTGAATGCCAACCCTCTTATTCTACTTCTTTCAGTCACCTCAGTCATCAATGCACCTGAGCCATTAGCCTCGGCAATCCCTTTGCTCTCCTGCTCTCTTCCTCCGTACTTCCTTTCAGGGCCTCACAATGAAGCCATTTCCATCCTTCCAGGTTGCTACGATACTCGACCAACCCAACTTGAAATGTTTTGTCTTCGCTTTGAAGGTGAATTTCAAGAGGAAAACAGCTGCAGGAGACATAAAAGACGCGGGGTATGTTGTGCTGAATGGGTTTTGTTTCTAAAGTTGAAACTAACTCAATCACACAAACAGTTTTCATCTATTTGGCGGCATTTGAGAGAGCGTTTGTTTCCTTACACCCTGCCTTTGTTTGTGTGCACGGGTGTTTTTCCCAGTGTCTAGTGGCCTAATGAGGCTGTTAGTTGCTGTTGACTCCCTGCCAAATGTGCATGAACACATCAGAGAGCCTTGAGGCAAAGACTATTCTTTTACTCTCACTCAAAATGGTTTGCTTTTAAGCTGTGTCTGCAATGAGCATGCAACAAACAGAGAGAAAGAGAACAATCCTGCAATGATGGTACGGATTAACGCACTGAAGCCTTGAAGGCATTGTTGGATGTTGACGCACAATAAATTAAACAGGTTTCCTGAAGAATCCTCTGTGTCAAACTGCAGCGATTGTGTTTTTCTGTTACATTGATTTCATAGTTTTTGCTGGTAAAATGGAAGCTCTTACAGAGGAGGGTTTGAATGAGCAGATAGTGAGCTGTCATGCTCCAGACAGATTGTCCCTACGGGGGAGTCGATGTGTCAGGGGACAGGCGGTATAAATGAAGTCATACCACAAACCCTCTAGCCCTATTACTGTACATCCACTACATTTGTGTCCGCCTCAACATCCTTTGAGATACTTCTAGCCTATGATGACGCTCGACTGACGGCTGGTGAGGCTCGCTTTCCTCCCACCTCTGTCACCTATGCCCGGCTAAGCCCCCAGCGTGGCACTGCAGCGTGGCTTAGTGCTAATTAGCCCTGTGGAAATAAAGACAGAAATCCACTTCCCAGTGTGAGAGATCGCCTCTGCTAAATCCAGCTAATGCTAATCCTCCAGGAGGTTTTGTGAGGGATGTTTAAAGCCTGTCCTTGGCACAGGGTCCCACTCCTTGCCAGGCGTGATGGTTTTTCGGGGTTCCTGCCAGGTTGTGCACCCCTCCCTCACCCGTCTGCTCCATCCATCTCTCCCTGCTCCGTCTGAAATTCAATTGACCTTTTGTTCCACCTCACAGTGAATGGGCATAGGCTAGCTCCACCAATAGCCAACTCAGAGCTCTCATACCTATTTATTTGATCCGTCCTGCCGAGTCCAGTGCTTTCATGACTCACCCAAACATCCACTGCACACCCCCTCTCCTCCACTCGCTACAGCTACATCTTTTATTTTAAATCTCTGGTCGTGTCTGTTGGCTGGAAGGGGGACAAGTGGCTTTAGGCGGTGCAGGGGGTATTTCACAATCAGAAGAAAACCCTCCTTCTTGTCATGTTCTTGATCGTTATGGTGATTGGCTTTTATTTGTGCCAGCTCGGCTCGTTTTAAACACAGCACTTTTCTCTCCCTCGGAGGACTTTCTTTCGACTTTGCGAAAGTGCTGAGGTAGCATCCCCGTTGCTCAGAACAGAAGAGCTGTGAATTGCTGCGCTGTGACAAGGCCTGTCGTGACCGTGACCTGCCAATCATTCGGATCTATGAGATTGACAAATTGATCCCATTGGCCTCCTTCCAGCTTCTAATTACATCTTAAGCCAAACAAGCTCCATTGTCTCAACTTTCCTTCATCTGACATCTCTTCCCCTTCATCCGGATTCCCAGGGTGCTTCTCTCATCATCTCATGCTTCTGCACCTTGCCCTCACCTCTGCATCAAAGTCATTAAATCTTTTACCGCCAACTCTCCTCCCCCACATGCTAGGTCTCTTTTCTTCTTCAGCTGTAACCTGAGTACAGGTCTGCACTGTGATACGTACTAAAGACCAACTTCAGCAGCTACAGCACCTCATGTGGGACCACTACCAATCAGAGCTCGCTGCTGTACAATGTGTGCTTTGCTGACTGTTGGACTTGGCATCCATTTGATTGGGCTTTTTTGTGTGTGTGTCGTGTGCATTCGTGCAAATCCTGCCCTTTCAGCAGTACAAAACTGTTGCAATCTTGTGTAAAAAAAGGTGGCAGGGGGGGGTTCAAATCCCTGAAATCTGACAGCGGTTTTCTTTGGCATTTCTTTCTCACAAATAAGATATGATCACTGGAAAAACAAGCTTGTCAACAGTTTTAAAGATTGTCAAAGACTATAAACAACCCTCTTTTGGCTTTTACGGTGTTAAAAAGGCACCATTTTGTGTAATTTTTCAATTAAAGCAATGATTTGTATAGATGACAGAAGGGCACGAGGGGATCAGAAACACTTTTCCCAATAACCAATCATTACAAACAAGGCAAATTATTATGTTGAGACAAAATGTGTCACCACAATTTTAGCCATTAAGGACTAAAGGACACAAAGTTGCAAAGAGCTGTATGAGGATAATATTCTCCTGCCCCTTTATGTGTGCAGATTCAGCCAGAGGAGGCCTTTTATGCACCTCCTCTTTATCACCAAAAAAGGCAGACTGAAGAATGACTCATTCGTTTGAATAGAGCACCATTTAGGAATATGGTCCCCAGTTCGCTTATAACAAGGGATCTTGGGTTCTAGCGATGCTGACTGCACGGTAATGCAAAATGAGAACGGTATGCCACAACAACAGGAGAATATAAGGAGACTGCGAGTTGACATAAATCATGCATATTTCAAAGCATTGTTGTTTTCAGTCTTGAGAGATTGAAGTGACATTTAACTCCCATTGGTAGCAATGTCAATTTTGGTGAGAAACAAAATGTAAACATAGCTGTTCCTCTCACTTGGAGGCACAAAACGCATCAATCTTTAATGTGCAGGCTGTTGCATTGTTCTCAGTGGGGAGGGAGCAGGGCACTATGGATAGCCGGCTGAATAAGTGGGGCTACGGGCCACGTGCATCACTTGTCATTCTATCATCAACAAAGAGAACATAGTGATGCTAAAACAGGCTGTAGTGCCATTGTGCAGACTCCATTTACCCCGGCTGACAAAGACAGCTCTTCAACACGCTGACTGGGTATTGTGTCAGGTCTGGTATGAAGCCCGTTAACAGCAAGTAAAGACTATCTTTATTTATCATAGAAACACTTTGTCTGACCTTAAGGGATTAAATAATTAATGAGTTGTTTTATATACCAAGTTTGCAACATTCATTTTCTAGAGTATGTGGTTCACAGCTTTATGCACTTTTCTAGCAGTAATGAGTGTGAAATGGGGTGATTTGTCTCAAAACGTATGAGTTTTCAGGACGCAAAATGTATACAGCCAGGGTGCTGCTTCTATCAAAATGTAGGAGTTCAGTTCTGTACAAATTCCCAGGATGGAGGTTGCCCACAGCCGCAGCCACATTTTCAGAGAGAGAGCCCAGGTATTTTTACAAGCCTCCTAATGAGAGCTGTAAGAGAGCAGGACCCGTGTAACTGAGCGGGTTGTGAAAGTACAGAGGCAGCGCGCTTCCTTCAAATTTGATCAAGGTACAGAAATGAAAATGAGAGTGGGGAGAGGCGTGTGAGTGCATGGCAATTTCATATAGTCAGGAAGAAATGGAAGATGTTAAAACAAGTAGCATTTGCAAAAGAGTCCGGAAGAAGGATGAATTAAAGCGTTCAAGCTTTAGTTTGGCCTTTGTGCTGGCATTTACTGTTGTTTCAAGACGATTATGGATTGTGTGGAAAAGTCCTCTGGTCCTCAACCCAATATAATTCAATTTGGAGTGTGTGTGCTTCTCTGAGTAACCTCTTGACATTCCTCAGGAAGAGAGGACACAGCTGTGTGGAAGCCCAAGAGACACAAATACTCAAAACATGCACACACAACTGTTAAGATAAAGAGTCATTTGCATATACGGAGTGCATGCAAGCTGCAGCGTGCCCACGTTTATGTCACAGTTTATCCATGACCTTTAGATCACCTTCCAGGGATGTGCAGTGTGTTTCTAGTTGATATAATAAGCCATATGGCTGGGATGAAATACCGTGTGGGGTTTAAAACAAGTACACAGAAATGCATGACCTTATGCATTATGTGATTGTGTGTCCACAGGTTCCTCTTATTATGACAACGTGAGGCCATTGGCGTATCCTGACTCAGACGCGGTTCTCATCTGTTTCGACATCAGCCGCCCAGAGACTTTGGACAGTGTCATAAAGAAGGTTAGTGTTTATTTTGTATTTTCATCTCTCTTTCCCACCCCCTTGGATCAGCATTTATTATCTGCTGTGACACAGGAGAACTAACCGGAAAGAATCCTGTTTTTCCTGATCAGCATCTTGTTTCCTCTCAGCAGCAGCAGCTTGCATTTTCATGGCTCAACAATAGAGCAAATCAGCACCGAGGTTAGAGCCTGCCTTTCCTTTATCTCATCAAAACGTCCATGGATACTTGACCCTCGTTCTTCTGAGGAATGGAAGGTCAGAGTAAAGAATGAGAAGAGAGTCTTAGCACCCGGGTGGGTTCGAGAGGAATAGCTGATACGCAAATTAGCCATATCAACGAGGAGCTGTTGCAGAGCATGATGAAGAGGACTAAAATTGCCCTTCTCATCCTACATTTAAAATCTGAGTTGTATGCAGAACAGTTCCAGATGGCAGCACTTAACATGTGTTAGGTAGCCTAAGGTTCAGATGTGCTGCTGCAGCTGACATTGATGTGATACTGGCCAGGCGGGGTTGTTGCCATGGATGTGTTTTTACAGCTGCTGGCAATACCTATTGCACATGTAGAGACACCCTACTTAATGGCTGTGTTTATGTGAATGTGTGTCATGTAAAATAGGACTGTGCCTTTTAGTGGTCTATCGTCTTGGAGCCATGTGTGTGTTTGTCTTTGAACTGTGCTCCTTGTGGGCCAGAGACAGTTCCCACGGCTGGCCTGTTGACGTGTTTAGTGGTCTGAGGGGAGCCGCAAAAATGCCCCTGCAGACTTTGTATATCTAACCCGAGACACCTTTTTTTAACTCAGGAATATCTCCCAAGCCTCAGTGCTCTCTGTCAACAGGGGGAGGCAGAGATGCCGTCAAGCTTTTGGTTTTCCCATGAATCCCTTGGCAGGGGGTTGCCATGACCCCTGACCCCGGGCTGTCGCCCTGGTAATATCTGAAACTGAGGGGCACATGGAAACCTGTTGCACAATCACCATCCCAAATTAGACTCTTGACCTCTAGAAACAAGCAGGTCACCAAAGTTTCTGGATGACAGCTGGGGGAGAAGAGAGGGTTGAACAATCAAAGCTTGTGATTGGGTGTTATTGGCAAAATAGGGGTGGGCTTAAAAGGTCAAAGGCCGCATTCAACGTGGTAGATGAATGGACATCCTGACATTCTGCACACGGCATGGTGAATATTTCAAGGCTGTCTGTCGGCTGCCGCCGTGTATTAACCTGAGGGGCTGTGTTGGTTCAGCTGAGTTTCAGAAGTGACATTTAATCTCAGAGAGATTTTAGGAAAAGGACCTGTCAAGCTTTCTGTGTAAAACCTGAATTAGATCTGTTTACGGAGGTTAAATAAGGAAAGTACGACACACATCAGGTACAGCAGATAACTGAACCAAGGTGGCATGAATACATATATAACATTTTCACCTGGTTTCTCAGTTACTGTAGTGAAATGGCTTTTTATATTGACAATGAAAGAGTTCTTGGATTAAAAAAATAGGAACATTTAGGACAGGCTTTTATTAACAATACTTGGTGTTTAACTGAATGGTTAGTTTGATTGGTTGTTTGACAAAAGATTATGCCAATCATGCTCTTTTTGTAATTTTTCAGTAGCAAGGATTTATTGTTTCCTTTATTTCATGTAAATGTAAATCTAATGTGGGTCTTTGATATGGGTCTTAGAGTGGTCAAACAAAATGTGAAGATGTGTTTCAGGAAATTATGATGTGAATTTCACTGCTTTATGACATTGTATTGACTATTAAGACTATTTTCGAGCTAAATTAACACCAGATTAATCATATTAAAAATAATTGTTGGTTAAAGAGCTACTGTTTTTGTACATGGATGAATTAATGTCTAATAGAGCTGCAACTCAACACTTATTTTCAATTCAATTATTAATTGTTTCGTCTATACCATGATAAGACATAGTGAATATGCCTTTCACAATACCGCAGACTCTTCCAATTATATATTATCACAAATGTTGTTTTAGTTTTTTGGTGATTGATTATGATTTTTGCCATTTATTTTTCGAACAAAATAAGGAATGTAACTTCCTCTCATTTAAATCACAGGAACGCTCATATTGATATATTTAAAATACATATTTTTATTTCTCTTTGACTCCTTAGCTGAACAGATGCTTTAATCTCCCTGGAGCTCAGGTATCCAGTGTCAGAGAGCCCAAAGGTCATCACTGTCTGTCAGTGCCTCACCAGTCAGTACAGGCATC
This sequence comes from Notothenia coriiceps, assembly GCF_000735185.1. Taxonomy (NCBI): domain Eukaryota; kingdom Metazoa; phylum Chordata; class Actinopteri; order Perciformes; family Nototheniidae; genus Notothenia; species Notothenia coriiceps. Next base: position 95,504 of record NW_011348482.1, read on the forward strand.
TCTCCTCTCATATTTGGCACATTCAGTGATTTATATCTGTTTCTCTGTCGGTTCATGTCTCAACAGTGGCAAGGAGAGACGCAGGAGTTTTGTCCCAACGCCAAAGTGGTGCTGGTGGGCTGCAAGCTGGACATGAGGACAGACGTCAGCACCCTGAGGGAGCTCTCCAAGCAGCGCCTCATCCCTGTCACCCACGAGCAGGTGAGAACAAGCAGATGATGAATATGTGAGAAGAAAGGAGTGGAATGGGTAATGAGAGAGGGACTTGCTTTGTGCCCTGGGAAAAAAAGACTTGGAGAATAACAACGGTGGAGATATTGGAAAGCAATCCAGCATCTATGTACAATTTTTCCATCTTAGATCAGCAGTGGCATTCTCTCTGGTCCCATAGGAAGGGACTGTGAAAGGGGCTCAAGTTAACACAATCAACCACTGCAGAATAAAAGCTGTGTGAAACCCCCCTTGGGACATGTTGCTGGGGTTGGCGTTTTGACCAAATTTGCTGACAAGTGATGTAAGTTTGGCGAGGGCTGAGGAAGAGACTTGGGCTGTTATTGGAGTTTATGTCTAGGGACACGTTTTTTCCCTGAAATGAAATATTCATGCAGATTTAGGGGTTTTGAAAATGCAAGATGAATAGAAAAACGGACATTGATGAATGACTGAGCCCTTTTATCGCATGCCACCATGACCTCTAAGCCAAGGGGATGGGGAGAAGCAGGAGGGGATGATAAACTGTTGTGTATATCAGTGAATTTTAATCAGCTTTCAGCGTGTTCATTTTGTGCTCTCCTGCGTTGGACATACACAAAAGTGGAGGGGTGCAACCACACAAAAGCCCTCAGAACAAAGGAGTCTTTTATTTTCAACCGCTCTCCGAGAGCTTGCCAGAAGCTTAAAACACGCAGCCTCCAAAAAAATAAACAACTGAAAACAACGGACAGTTCATGTAAATAAGACGCATAAGAAAAAGATGGAATGGTTCACCACAGAGATAATGTAAAATAGCTAGGGACAATTTGTGGCCCGACACACATTTAGCTATTGTTCTGCTTACACTCACCATTTACATTTGAGGCTACTACTGTTTTTTCCTCTAACATAGCCAGAAAATGTGTGTCACATTGCAGATGCAAAAGCTAAGCACAATAACCTTTTGGTGTTCTAATCCAATAGCATGCGTTTTTATCCCGTTGTTGATCTTAAATTGAATTCCAACACAGCTGAGGAGCTGCCAGCAAGTGACCACTGGGTGAACTCCAGACATTTCCACACTAATCTAAGATCTGATCAAGGTTTCCCCGCTTGTCACGACAATCTGTACCTTGTCCCCCTCCTGCATCTTAATCTGCCGTTCCACCTAATGAGGACTTCATTGCTTCTTAAATGCGGCTCAGTGCACAGCCGCGATAAGAATCAAACCACATCCCCTTGGGAATGAAAGCTCTCTGTGTTGGAGAGCATGCGATTTTAGGGTCATGGGAAATGCAGTACTGTCCCATATGTTACAACCTTTACTTTAGACTACAACCTTTGTCTTGATGTCTCGATCCTGCGTGAATGTGGGTTTAAAGTCTTGATCGAGCAACAAGAGACGAGGCTGTACTGTAGCGAAGAGAGAGGCCAAGGGGCTCTAACATTAAATTTGCCTTTGATTTGATCCCAAGCAAACAATTTACGGTCTCAATTAACTGGGTATATTGTAACATTTCTCAGGGGTGAGCTCGAGTGCAGGTTAGGTTCTGCTTGAGTTTAGTCTCTCCTCTCTAAATAGCTGCATTGAGCATGTCAACAGCGGCCCAGTGGGCTCTGTTCCCTCTCTCTTATCAAAGACTGAGGAGTCAGAGCATCTACATTATTCATGCCTCAGATAGAGGAGCTTCATTTGTCTCCAGGATCATTGACATTCTGTCTACAGCTTAGATCGTCATCTTTCTCTTGGATCTGCTGCTTCTTCCTGGCACATTCAGTCTTCCACTGTTGAGATATAGTGCCTGCTTATGCAAAGGTACAAAGATGGATAGGGTGTATGTTGTAAAATGTCATTATCTTGTGAAGCACTCACACAGCACCTTGAAGTGGAGTAAACTCCTATCTTACACAGCCTCTAAAAGCAAAACACAGAAAAGACATTGCAGATCTAGTATAAGAAAGAAAGGAAAAATTGCTAAAAGCTGATATTGTCAATGTCACTCCAGATGAAATGTTGCATGCAGTCTCCCATTTCCCCTTTTATGTGTTAACGGTTTTGAAATCTCTAATTGCTTGTTGCTTTGCCTGTCTCCGTGTTTCAGGGCAGCACAATAGCTCGACAGATGGGGGCGGTGGCCTACGTTGAGTGCACCTCCAAGGTTTCAGAGAACAGCGTTCGGGACGTGTTCCACATCACAACGGTTGCATCGGTGCAACGGGCGCACAAGCCGCAGCTCAAACGCAGCAGTTCCCGCAGAGGCCTGAAGCGGGTGTCACAGCTCCCCCTGCCCCCTCTGCCGGGCCGGACTGAACAAATGGACGAAGCCCCCACCATGAGGAAGGACCGGGCCAAGAGCTGTGTGCTCATGTAGAGACACATCACTATGAAAAATATATATATGTATATAGATAAACACAGAAATATATGACACAGGAGGTCTATTTATTGTTTTTTTTCTTTGCACTGCAGAGGAATGAGGATACAGGAAACACTGCGCGGTGGAACAAAATGCTTTGGATGTTTTTCTTTTTGTTGTGTGTTCATATTTCCTAAGCTGTTTACATATTTGTGTTGTTTTGAAATCATGGCAAATTGGACTAAACCTCTGGACAAGAGGAAGCTGTGGTAGTGGAAATGCCTACTAGTCCCGGGTATTAAGGAGGAATTCATTTCCTGAAGCCGCTCCAAATGGAGGATGGCACTGTGGCGAAGGAGGTGAAGAGCGTGTGAGGAGGACCATGTTGAAAGATATTTTCTGAAGCGTCTTGTTTTCAAAGACAGTGCTGCTCAGCGAACATGAGGACTAATTCTCTAGCTGCACTGTCTGAAATTGCTTCCTGTTGCAATTTTGAGAGAAAAATGTACAATGATTCTAAAAAAAAAAAGGGATTCTAGTGACTAGATGAATGGTGGCTCAAACCATACCTTAGTAGCTGGAAATTAGATTATGTAACACTGAAATATTGAGACGGTGTGCATTACCACCACAAGTGCATTTAAGAAGTCAAATATCTAATTTTATGTTGGTCATTTAACACATTTGTTCTCATCCACTCTAATTGTTTCAGTCTGATTCACTGAAGTTAATGCTGTTGTATCTATTTTAAAGATGTTTCTTTGTGGAAAATAAAGCGGTTAAATGTTAGGCTATTTGGTTTCCTTTCACTGAAATAAAGCAAAAGCTTGTCTGTACAAGAAAAGGATCATTTCTGGCAATTCACAATTTCATTCTTTTTTTCATTACATTGCCATGGAAATGTAAATCCAGTGATTTTTACTACAAGTGTCTCATAATTCTCAGACTGAGGACTAATTCTACTCAACAAGCTCAAATCTTCCTCTTCAACTTCCGATCAATGTACATTCCTCTACTGGCCTTCAAAAGCCATATCTGTAAATAATAACAGTCCATTTCCTGTTTGAGTGTCATTACCCTCATGCAGCACTGCAACCCAATGAATGAGTCAGTCTTTCAGTGTAATGTGAACACTGCATATCCCTCTGCTGGCAACAACACAATTGAACTGCAATGCAGCAGCATCGAAGCACTTGTGTATTGTTTTTTATATGACAGACTACAGTAGCTTCAAGACAATTCAGTACGACAGATGGCATGACATGCGAGCTCTATCATCCACAGATAACAATTTTGCCATCCCGTTGATTCTGGGATAGCAAAGCTTCAAAAGTAGATTTTTCCCCTGAGCTGTGTCTGTAAAAAAATCCATTGGTCACCCCAAATTTGAAGAGTTTCTCTAAGGCAACAGGACTTGTCTGCAGTGTTTTCGAATTGGCAAGATGTTGTTTCTTGACATCACTGAGGCAGAGGTGAGAGTGGACAGGCTTGAAGTCGTAGTGCTCTGGCAGCAACAAAAATATGTACCTTTACAACTGTCATTGTTTTCTGAAAACTAAGCTGCCGCCTCATCCCTGCCAGACATTAAACAATTGACAACATGAGCTGAAATGTCAGAGAAAATGAGATAGATGAAGAGAAAGAAAATAAACAAAATGGGAAGAGACAGCGTGTGGCTGGTGGGAAGTTTTAAAAGTAATACATCAAACCAACTGCAGGCTTGAAATGAAGCTCTGAAAGCTGTCTTGTTACTTTGCTGAAGTCAGAAGTTGTAGAATGAGATTGGATTTACAGCTCTTATATTGGATTCACAATAGACTCACAGCAAAAAAGGACAGCCAATATGTTTTAAAACATCCAAGGAAAGTCCTAAAGCCACTCCTGCAGCATAATAATCTTCCCCGCATTGATGTGTTTGGTCAGTATACTACAGAGTTGGGGGTTGCAAGGTATTTTGAACAGTCCAGCAAAGCTGAAGTGGCTTTTTCTCAAATATGTTTTATAAAATACTAAAAAGGCTTACTTCTTCACACATACAAACTCTTTGGTATAACTATTCACATTGCATGCACCCTGCAAACAGGGGTACTGGCTGACAATACCTGGCTAAAAAGTGGTGAAAAAGTTGGGAACCTGAGTTTTAGACAATTGTTGCTTTGCCAACAAATGACTGAGTTTCTACTGTTCCGGAGCTCTGTATCTCTGTGGTGGTGAAACTATTATAGTTTGAAACAAACCGAATACATGGATCAATGAGTGTTACGGATTGTGAAGGAAGCAGGACCCAAATGCAGATATAAACTGAAAAAACTCCTTTATTTCAAGGCTATGATATAAGCAAAGACAAAACAGAACACTCACCGCAGAACTAGTCAAGGCAAAAGGCGAACCGAGAAAGACAGAAATTCAGAACTTCAATCAATCAATGTTTATTTATATAGCCCAATATCACAAATGTTACATTTGTCTCAGTGGACTTCACAGTTTGTACAGAATGACAATACCACACCCTCTGTCCATAGACCCTCACATCGTACAAGGAAAAACTTCCGGAGAAAACCCACAGTTTAAAGGGAAAAATGGGAGAAACCTCAGGGAGCGCAACAGAGGAGGGATCCCTCTCCCAGGACGGACAGACGTGCAATAGATGCCGTGTGTAAATTGAAAAGATAATACATTTGCAACATAGGTAGTCCAAATGTTTGGAAATGCATGTGTGTATAATAGGAAGATGAATCCACTAGTATATCCATCCAGGACTTATGATCCAGGACCACAGCCACGACTCAAGATCCAGGACTCGCGATCCATGACACAGGACCGCAGGATCATCCACGACTCCGGATCCCGGCGTATATAGACACCAAAAAGAAAGAAATTTGGGGACGCTGGGTTAATCGGAACATGAGAGTACACAGGTATAGACAGAGAGAAGGAAGAAGTAAGATGTCCCCCGACAAACTAAGCCTATATCAGCAAAACTAGGGGCTGAATCTAATCAGCCCTAACTATAAGCTTTATATGGGTTGGGTTTATAAACTGCCATCGAATTATGGAATCAGAGACTAAAAGCTTTAGGAATCCAAACTATAACATATAATAAC
>NW_011348482.1:101196-128066 GCF_000735185.1 Notothenia coriiceps
GAAACTGGAGTCGGGACCATGGCTACCGGGACCGGCACTGAAGCCGAACCCATGGCTGCCGGGGCCGGAACTGGGGCCGGAACCATGGCTGTGTGGGCCGGTTCTGTAGCCGGAACCATGGCTGCTGGGGCTCGGGCTGCTAACCTGGCCTTGCGACTCCTTCTCTTTGCAGCCGCCTGAATACTCCGTGGACCTCCATAAGCCAGACGAGTTCCATCATACGACTCCTGAACAGGAGCAGGAACTGGGGCAGAAGCATAGGTTGACTTCAGACGGATCCCACCGAGGCGTATGGTGCCAGGTTGGGAATTGGGAGACAGGGAGCTAGCATGCCTGGGGCTAGCAGGCCGGGAATCCCACACCGGGATCATGGCTGTTGGAGCACGGGCTGGAATCCTGGCCCTGCGTCTCCTAGAGGCTCTTTGGAAACTCCGTGGACCTCCAACAGGACCGTAGTCGGATCCAAGGAAAGGGTTAGAAGCATCGGACCAGTCCTCAGGACAACTTGTGAAGAGCTGTAACCACTCCGGCAACGAACTCCTCAACCAAGGCATTTCGGCCACTTCCATTCGTGCCCTCTCGAGAATAGCCTCTTTGTCCTTTCTGGAAGAAGTTCCTTTCCACTCGGCATGAGAACATTGTAGAGAAAAGTCTAGATCGAACAGATCCATCTCAAACTCACGAAAATCCGCTGGGTCCATTTTAGTAGTGGGTTCGTTCTGTTACGGATTGTGAAGGAAGCAGGACCCAAATGCAGATATAAACTGAAAAAACTCCTTTATTTCAAGGCTATGATATAAACAAAGACAAAACAGAACACTCATCGCCGAACTAGTCAAGGCAAAAGGCGAACTGACAAGGACAGACAGAAAACCCAGAACTTAAATACACAAAAGACTAATCACACAACAAGACACAGGTGAGGAGGGAGGAGGAAACACAGGGGCCACAGGTGAACATAATCAGACAATTAGACACACCAGGGAAACTAACAACAGGAGGAAAAACACAGGGAAAAGGACCAGACAATAAACAGGAGGAAAACATGACAGGGAAAACAGCAAAACACCCAAACCTAGACATAGAACGTGACATAACCTAAACATACAAAACTACCAACGTGACATGAGCCTAGGAGTGTGACAATGAGGATTGTCACACTCCTAGAAGAGAGGTTTCTATACTCACATTTTCCTCTCAATATAATGTAACTTACTGTACTTTACCCTGCAAATGATAATGCTTCAAACTTTGAGAGCCAGCTTTGAAACCTACAATGAGGTGAATATTTGATTTTAAAAATATTTTTGATTTGTATTCCATTTCAAGAAAAGAAGTAAGCAGGACATCTTTTTGTATGGACACATAAATCACTGAGAAGCTGTAGGAAGGTGATGCCCAGAGCAGGAAATGAGCAATGGAAATGAGGCCAGCACCCACAGCAGAGGCACAAGACCCGCTGTGCCCCCACAGCTCGATCTGAGACTTAAGGGATTAGTCCTGCTGTGCTGTGTGTGTGTGTGTGTGTGTTTAACAGAGTGGGCATTGGGCAGCATTTCCCCTTCAGCCTGCAAAGCCATCAAATAAAGTAGTCCCGATTACACTGATACACACATGTAAATCTCGCCAAGATGAATACAAATCAGTTGCTATGTTTGTACAAATTAGCCCAGCATTGGAGTTTATCGTGACAATCTTCTAGGAAGGTTTATTTCTGCAGGATGTCTAGCCTCAATTTTCAGCAATCTGATCAGCCATTTGCCCTTTACCGCTGAGACGGCAGGAGGATTAGAATTAACTCTGCGGGTTCACGCTCTCATTCTGCATTCTTGACTTTCCCCTTCATACCCTGCTATTACAAGTGACTCTGACAAGCACAGAGAGCCCAGTCATCATATCCCTGAATGGTCGAGCTGACATCATGCGCATAGGAAGCATGCGAACGCAGACGTTCTTGGATAATTACTGCAATTTACAGATGGGGTTGTGTCCCCAGAGATAGCAGAAAAAGAGGGAGAGACGGAGCGAGGGACAGAGACACATTGAGGAGGAGTGATGGACAGTGGCAGCGAGAAGCAGAGACAGCACTTGGCTTGCCTGCTGACAAAAGGCTACAGAGCATAACCACAAATTGCATACAGTCATGAGAGGATTTGTAATGAGAGGCAGTATGTTACTAGGCTGAAGTGGCACGCACACACACACACACACACACACACACACACACACACACACACACACACACACACACACACACACACACACACACACACACACACACACACACACACAGGAAGCAGACAGAGATTGTTGGCATTCCACATTCACAGTGCAGGAATTGACCACCAGTGTCCAGCACAATCAAATGCCTTCAACAGCATATTCATTTGACGACCCTTTCTCCTGTTAACTGTCAAGATGTTCACCTTTATTGCTTCCTGTTTCCCTGCTGTTGAACTTCAAAAAAAAATAGAGAGCAACCTCTCGACAAAAAGTTCCTATACGATTAATCCCATTGACTTTGGTTACCCTCTGACCTTTCGTCCAGTACCACCATGAACTTGACATAATCGGCTTTGAGTCAAATGTTCAAACCCATTGGGGCAATTACTTAAAGTAAAAAACCTGTTTCGGTGATTCTCTGAGTTTTCTTCTAGCACCATCCTCAGGTCACTGTCCAATACTTTGGTTAATGACCAAATACCTGCTGAATGAATGATATTCCAATCTGCCTTAGTTGTAATTGCTGTTGCAAATTAGTAAATGGAAACATGCTAACATGCTATGCTATAATTTGTCATTGTGAGCATGTTATTCATACTAATTTCCTACCGCTACAGATTCTACTACATGATATGCATTTTCTTCCCCAATAACTGTCTGAATCTGATTTGTTTTACGTCCATATGATGGAGCTGGAAGACTAACCACCCGTCAGCAGCTTATTATGTGGTGAATAACTACAGCAGAAATACTTTGTCACCTTGCAAGCAGTTGTTTTTATTTTGGGAATATTCAACACTGCTGAGTTTTCTTGTTAACTCAAATTTGAGGATAAGAGGTCATCAATCTGCAATACCACCTGCTGTATAACATCACCATGGAAACTGATCCGACTGCAGTGTGTGTGTGTTGCTCGTTATGACATGTTGATTAAATAATAATAATAGTAAACTTAATTCATACAGCAGCTTTGGATCAAAGGTCACAACGTGCTTAAACCAGGTTTTAAAGATTTGACAAATGTTTCCACTCTCAGATCTGTAGATCGTAATCTTCTAGTAAATTGTTTAGAAAAACAGTTATCCTTTTTGGTCGCTAAATCCAAACATCAAGAACCCACCCAACTCATATTTGCTGCAGGCGTTATCGATTTACATAGTCGCACATCAGGGAGATGCCCTTTTAGCTGTTCAGTTTGGCCAGAGAGACGCCGTGCTGGAGCAGTCGGGCTTAGAGCCTTAATGAAGGTCACATCACTGTCAACCACCAAGGGAAGGAGAGCATCATCTATTCACTGCTGCCAATAATAGTTTTAAATAACCTCACACGTCCTCGCTACAGTTTGACCTGTTGAGAGAGCTTCTTTCAAAATGCGTTTTCAAGAATATCTTGAAATATGTCAGACCTACAGTAAAGGTAAATGTCATTTTGGATATAAAAAAGAAGATAAAGTTAATTTCCATTAGAAACTTGAGACAATTACCTTTAAGGGCAAAGAAAATGTTAGCAGGGGTCACTCCATTTTATTTCTGGTTGTGATAGCAAGAATGTTAAGATAATTACCTACCTAATTTCCATTTCTAAGGCATTGCATTACAAAGCTATAAGGTCACTCTCTATTTTTTTAATTCCAGCAAGTGGTTTAGATAATTGGGTAAACTGAACTTTAAAACTTGGCTCACAAATGCGTTTCTTTGCCAATAACATGTAATTATGATTGAGAGCAGTAATCATGTTGGAGGGTAAATATTATATGAAGGAAAGCTGAAATGAAGCTCATATATACAAAGTTGTATTACTATTGAGTACAACAAAGACTGCAGAGAACCTAGAGTCGTGCTTATGACATCTCCATTATGATTTTAACTTGTTTGTCCTCAAGGAAATATTGGTCTTCCCTCCTTAATACTACTGAAAAACAATGGTGATAAAAGTATACATTAATTGCAGATTTTGTGATACAAAAGTAGGCTCACTGTATTTATTACGATTCTTTGGTTATTACCATCAGGGCCGTCCCTGGCCAACTTCAGGCCCCATGCAAAGTTAGATGATGAGGCCCTCTGTTTCGCGAGCGTCGTTGACGGGGGGCGGGTTGGTGGAGCCACTCTAATTGCGCCGCATAAACACATAGGTGCGCAGCATTTGCGGCTCAGATGAGGCCCCACGTAGTCTGCGTGATCTTCCTGTAGGGAGGGACGGCCCTGATTACCATCGTCATCCAGAAGACAACAGGACACAGTAAAACAGGAACAAAAACTGACATAATTAAGGCTTGTTAACAATGAACAACTAATCATGCTGCTTTCGATGATGCAGTCACTCAGCTTGATATTGAACAGTACAGTATGTAATACCGTGTACCACTTGTGTGAGGCCAACACTTGAGATAATTATAATCTTGCCGCATATAGGAAAAAGCAACCCAGACAGTCCAAACATAATATCAGCAGGAAGACGGGCTCATCATCCATCTTCTCTCCGGGGAGAAAGTCTCTTGCTGGCTCAGTGGAGGTGATTATAGAGTAATAAAACCATGTCCACCTGTGTATCTCAGAACAGGTTTGTCAGTCTGCTAATCTGATGCCAAAATCCCTCCACCTGCTCACAGGAGCTTCCAGGCTTTCTGACACAATATGAGTCTGATTTGGACGATTAAACCCACATTAGAGAGTCAGTGAGGTGTTTTGTCACCTGTTTTTCTTCACATACGTGTTCGCCTTGCAGACATTTCACACTGGTCAGCTCTTTATCTTAACATCCACAGCTCAGAATAACAATTAATTATGATGAGAAAGCAGAAAAATAAATCCAAACTAATTATTCAAAAGTGAGAACCTGACCGAATGAATAGTAATATGATCGTGGCAGGATGTGAATCTGAAACGTTGACGTCATGGCAACAGTGGTGGCGAAAGTTACAGAATGTTAATGAGCTCGCTGATGTCCAAGACATGTTGCCAGTTACCTGGTGGAGGTGAGTCACACAGAAGTACACTGAGCACAAACAGGGCAGCAAAACAAAAAGCAAAGCATGCTGGGAGGAAACGGCGGAAGGGAGAGGTAGCCAAACGAGAGGGGAAAGAGGGAGAGGGCTGGTTTATCAGTGGGCAAAAGCCACTGAGCCGTTCCTAATCAGACCTGTGGAGCCCTGAGCACACTCCAACGTGACGCAGAGGCTGGATCTCTCGCCGGCTGCCCACCTCCTCTCCCCTCATCCTGCTTTGTCTCACTCTGCATTATGAAGGGTCATTCATTTCTCCCAACTAATCAGGACTCTGGTGTCGTGATTGTACCCACCACACATCCTGAGAGTTAGCACAAAACATTTACTTTGAGATGAAGTGTGTGCCATCGGCTGCATGCATACAGTACACACATAATTGTTTCTGTACATGACATTGAACTTTGCATGGGCTTTGCAAGCACAGCTGTGTATTATTCGGTGAGCATGTGTAGCTTAAAGGGGGGGGGGGGGTTACTGGCAGCTATCCAGACCCATTTAAGCCATTATTGCCAGAATTGGATGGCATATCACCAAGTTGGCAACGGATGCTTTTAGACTCAGAGGCCAGAGGCCAGAGAAACCGTATGGCACTTTGTAATGTTGACTGCTGCAGAGTCGCTTGCTTTATGTTGTCTCTGCAGTTAAATGTAAGCAGTATAAATCTGTCTGGCTATGACTTGCATTTGGTAACTCAGAAGAGTAAAGTCAGAGAGATTGACATGTCAAAACCACCAATTTATGCGTGTTATTTATGCACTTTATCATGCATTTACATCCGTAGAGAAAAGACTGTTTTTGCCGTTGTTCTCTGCCTTGTAATAAAGAAATGCATCTCTCAATCTGTGTGTTTTGATAAGATAAAGAATATAGACCTCATTAACTCAGAAAAGAAAACATTGTGGTGACAAATCCAATTAGCTTATTTCATTTCAGCATACTGCACATAGCTTTACTGGTTATTCTATAGACTTTGGGGCATTTTTGTTTGCTTGTGTAAGTATGTTAAAATATGCTTATTTACAGTCTGATCTGGTGTGTTTGTTTTGCATCACAAGTGTATGTGTGGATCTTTGCCCATGTTTATTTATGCTCTGTGGCAATGCATACATTTCTTGCTGGGCAAAGAGTAACAGATGAACAAACGGTGAGTGAAGGAGGCCGGCCTGGAGTCTTTTGTGTGGATGTATGTAGGAGAGAGTGAAAGGCAATAAACAAAGCTTACTTTATGTCCTGTTTGGTCCACCTTCAGAGTTCTCTTTGTGTTTTTGGGTGGACATAACTCCTGTTGATGGCTGAGTTGTTTCAGCAAAATGTGTAGCCTCCCTCCTGCATGACATAAATCACTGCCTCCCCCGCTGAGTGACTTTACACCCAGAAACGACACGACCACTGCAAGAATCAGCCAACAAAAGTATCTTCTCACCTAAACTTTTTCCTGCTTCTTTGGGAACTTTAAAATGAATGAATATTCACAAAAACAAACAAAATCTACAGTGGGCCTTTTCTTAACAAGTGGGGAACATAGCAGTCATCTGATAGAATAATTTAGCTCTCTGAAGACGATAGATGGACCTTTACTCCTTATACTTTAACATCACAGTATATTTGGGGTTTATAGTATATCTTCCACGCTCATGCTATTCTTAGATCAATCATTTGATCCCTCCTCTCCTTTTTATTCTCAACCCGCAGATACACTTTTCTCTGTTCACATTCCTGTAACATCTAAACTGCAGCTGATGGTTTTTCTAATGAACATTTCAGATCAGTCTGAAACCTACCAAGCTGGTTATAAGAAGGCATCCAACACATGAATGTCTTCCTGACTCATAAATGAGTCCTACGCCCCCAGGGCAGTCCTGGAGGGAGGTTAGCTCGGCGGAGTCAGGCGACCGCGCTGAATGCTCAGACCTGCCTGCTGTAGCCACGCAGGCGGAAACGCATCTCACACTTGGGAGATTTCCTGCAGCAGGAACCAGAGAGTGTTTACGTTTCTTGACTGAGCTGAAGCTTGCAACCACAACGAAGTGAGATTCTGTTGGAAGTGCAGGTACACAGCTGACAACTGGCTGAAAGAAATACTCATGATGTTGAAACTTAGCGGTTTATTTCCCTTGATGCTTACCATTTCCACAATCCAGTTCTCTGTGAATGGCTTTCTTGTGCAGACAAAGGCTTTTAGTTCAATAATATTGAACACGTCTCCTCGAAAGCTACTTAAAGCAGCCTATGCCTTTTATTTGATATTCTCTTGGGGCAAAGTAAAAGTGTGCAGTCATTCATTTAACTTTATCAGCACTTTGATCAGATATAAGCCAACTGGCCGCTGATCAGCAAGATGTTTTAACTTTGATTAATTAAGCAGGCACTTTATCTTGATAAATTATCTTTCAGTATTTGAAAGGTGTGACATTTGCATATGGTAAAATTGTTAAATTGAACTGGATCAGAGCGAGAAGAAACATGAAAGAGATAAAAATAACAGTTTTAAAACTAACTACAATCATTAACCTAAATCTAAGAAAGATTCACTTTGAGCCTCTCAGTAGCAGAATAGAAAAACAACCGTATTGTTTTCAGTGTAATGTTCTCAAGTGCAGGTGGGTATGACTGACAAATGTTCAGGAAGACATTACAGTAATGGCTTTAGTGCCTCAAGCACTCCCTAAAGTCTGAGCCAGGCAACAAATGGCAGTGAAGAAAGAGCTCTCTTACCTCGGCACAAAAAGTGCTTGCAAAGGAAAATGTTTTAACCAGCATGTTAAAGCAGATTAAAGATGTATACATCTAGCACTAGCATTCACAAAAGCCCCCTCTCTCTCTTTCCTTCATCAGACTCTCTCCCTCTCGAGCTTTCTCTTCTTTCATCGTCTTTTCTACTATAATGCAGTCTTTATCTCTCGCACGCTGATTACTTCTTTTGCAAAGACAATGACACAGACTCACTCTAAATGGCCGGTTATGAGGAGAGATGTGTTCACCGTGCCATCACCAAGGAAATTAGCCTGTGTTTGTGATTTCATTTCAGATTCTCAGACTTAATTACTTGAGTGTGCGCATGTGTTTGTGTGTGGGTTGCTTGAATATGTTTGTATGCGCAACGTTATGTGGCCCATCATTTTTGAACATATGATCTAGCAGTACAGCATACGCTTGAGCAGCAATTATCATGTAACAGGTATGGCAGTGAAGCAATGTTTTTAACCATCTGGTCTTAAACGGTTAGAGAACTAACTATTCGGTTTGGGGCCGGCAATTAAAACAATTGCTTAACTACTAACAGTGGTTAGGGTTAATGAAATGCAAATGCTGACTGCAGTTTTGAAAGACTAGCAAACTCTATTAATGTTTACAGTGGTAAACTTCGCACAGCAAAAGAGCCCTGCTGACTTGGGAGGCAAAAAAGGCGGAGAGAGAAAGAGATAAAAAAGAATTTGTTTTTGCAATACTGTAGATCAGCAAGAAGCTAAACCTGCCTACTGTTTAATTGTACCGAGTGTTATGCTCTGCCCTTTCTCAGCACTGAGTTTGGGGTTTCTACATCTTTGCTTGTGATGAATTACATTACATTTAGCTGACGCTTTTATTCAAAACAACTTACAATAAATGCAATCAGCCAAGAAGATACAAATTCAAAAGAGAAACCTATTTCACGCAGACGCAGACCCACGACACGCACACAAATTCACAGCATCTACACACATTTCTATAACAAAAACAACAACAAATAACACACAAACACATACACGCAAATATGTACATGCAGGCTGTTTTAATGAATGAACTGTTTCTGAATTAGGATTAGTTCACAGCGCATCATTGCACAACTTTAAAATCACTTTTCAGAGAGGGAGAGAGATGACAAAGCAGACACGATACAAGTGAGCCTGGAGCTCAACATCAATATCTTCTATTGATATCCCTTTTGTCCTGACACAGAAAAAATGGGCAATTTCACAACAACAGACTGTCCGATTCAGTCTTCTGTTCTCTCCCCTGTTCTTATCTTTCTTCATTTTCTCTACAGGCTTTTATTGCTGAGGCAGGAAATAATGACATAATAGCTGTAGTTTTTCTTTGCAAGCTGCACATGAGGGTCAGCGGGAGTCAGGGGTGGGGGGTTACCAATTTCATCTTCCTCACAGCCCTCCAGAGTCATGGGGCATTCAAGGTCAAGGAAAAAGTGTAGTGACATAAGAAAAACCAAACCAAGAAGGAATTGCAGCATGGAGTAAATCATTGTGCACTGCCGATCTTGTCAGTTTTCTTTGGTAGGAAACATAAACATAACCATTAAATAAATAACATCATAACCTTGGATACATATTGAGAGAGTAATCTTACCGTGACCGCACGCATGTAGCTTTCATTATCTTGTAGGAACTGTGAGGTTAACCCTTATACAGTCTATGGGTTGAACATGCTTTCTAAAAAGTCCAGGGGAAAATGACCATCAAATATACATTTGCCCTTTAGCTATGCTTTGCTTGGACTATTTCTTGACGAATAAGGCCAGCTCTGTTATTTTGACAATACCAGCTTTTCAGTGGTATCCTAATACTTATATACTTCTACCAATGCTCTATAATATACATTGTATTGGCAGCAGAGGTCATACTCCATGTGCAGATGGCTCTTCTGGCCTATGAGTGTATGCTCTGAACACACAAGATGAGGAGGCGGCGGTCTTGGCTCGGGTCGGCGTTTACTCTGCCCTTGTGGGTGTTTGATTGGTGTTCTAATAGCAAAAAAAAGGGGATGAACACCGACTGCCCCACCCCCCCCCTCTGCCGGTCACATCTATGGCGACCGGCAGAGTCACTCCCCCTGGCTCTCCTGAGAGGAAGAACCGGGCCTTCACTCCCCATGTGGTCACAGCACAATCAAGATAGAACCAAGGACTTCAAAGCAGCCCCCCAAAGCCCCCCACATCCCCACACAGGGTCTGTCTGAGACATCTCCGGTCATATGACTGCAGGCCAGGTGCACTCAGACTGGGGCCTTGGCAAAGCAACATGCTTTCTGCCCCTGTCAGTTTTGATCGGCAGCCAATCGGAGGCTCTCTCTCTCTTTGAGGTGGCCATTTTGAGGGCTCAGGCCACCTCCCAGATTGTCTGAGCACCTGCTGCTCTCCAATATGCCCACCCGCTCCCCACAGCATCACAACAGGCCTCTCATTCACACTCCTTCAAGCCCCCCCTCCCTCTCTATCTCCCCCTGCCAGGTGGGACTGAACACATGCCCGCTGTCTCAAAAACACGAAGATGTGCCAGCATTTAGACCTGAGAGACAGCCAACTATCACACAGACTTGTGGTATGCCAAGCGGTTCAGGGAGGAACCAGACAGGCAATACACAGAACAAAACCAACACATTTTTTAAAACACAGCCGAACAAAAGCAGCTGACAGACAAGCAGCGAACACACACACACACACACACACACACACACACACACACACACACACACACACACACACACACACACACACACACACTCCCACAGACACACACACACACACACACTCTCTCCCACAGACACACACACACTCTCACAGACACACACACACTATCCCACAGACACACACACACACACACACACACACACACACACACAAAAAAACACACACACACAAACACACACATTCCAAATCAATCAGATGATAGAAAGTAAAAAGAAAGAAAAACGAAAAATGGCAAGCAGTAGTCTACAAAGCAAAGGGCTAATAACAGATTTTCAGCATGAATAAACACAATATAGCAAATCTCCACACCGGATTTATAGGAGCGAGGATGGAAAGGGGGACATAAGCAATTGCATTTCCCCTCTTTTCGTTTATTCCCTGCCAAGAGGCAATGATGACCAATACGTCTGGCCATCAAAGAACAGCACCTTGCTGCAAATAGCCATGTAATGTAGGCAAGAGCCGCATGAGGAGATGCAGCTCAGCTCAGCTGATGGGGCTAGACTGACTCCACAGTGATGACAGACACACGGGGGAAATCAAGCCAATCATTCACTTCCCCCCTCACACCTCATCATGCTTCTTGCTCCTTTTAACTTTATAAAAATACTCTCCTCTTCTTTTCTTTTCCCTTGGCCCATATTGCTCCCTCAGCCTCCTCTGCCGTTGACATATTAACCCGTCCCTCTCAGCGTTGGAGCCGGTGCAATCTCAGCCACAAAAAAACAATTCAACAGACAGTGTGAGGCTCTCCACTTCAGCTATAAGCTCCAATTGGAGCTCTTCAACTGGAAATTACATTTTCACAGCTTGCTTACACTGAATAAATGCCAATTATAATGGTGTTTGCGGTGAGGATGCAGTAAAAACAGCAGCTTTATGTTAAGCCGAAAGGAGCTATTTTTCACAGCAACATGTAAATATAATGCAGTGGACAACACTTAGTAGTTTCTCTGCTGTTTCTTTTGCCTTTATTTCCTTTGGTCTTTTCCTCCCTGTAAAGTGGTGTTAGATTTAGAGACAGCACGTAAAAATAGAATTCCGGGCAAGTAACTTTACCTCCATCATGTCTGAAGGATTTAAACAGCGAGGGGAAGAATAAGGACGACAGAGGAATAATGAAGACAGAGGAACAGCAAGACAATGTGCTCTCTCTGTCCAGAAGAGATAGAGAATAGATGGAGAGAAAATGATGGCACTTGGGAGGGAAGTTAATAGTGATAAAGTACTCCGCTGGAAGAAATCGATATAGCTGTAGCTGCTCCACCGCCACCAAGAGATGGGAAGCTAAACCGTTATTTTACCAGAGTAGTACTTTGTATACGCCCCATGGTGAGTGTTTGGAGACATAACAGTACTGTCACACACACTCGCACATATCTAAATATAAAAACCACAAACACACCTTTTTAAAACTATTATGAATTTGATTTAAATGTACACAAACTGTAGAGGATGTACACGTTAGTCAATAAAACATTGTCCCCTGTTTACACATTTTCACAAAAATCTATCATATTCATCAAATTTGCAAACCCTTTCCATTTAACGAGCTGGTTTGATGTTTAGAAAACATTTCTTCTTCAGGCTTGAGATCATGTTATTTTCATGTTATTTCATTTTCATCTACAAAACACACTCAGGCCCAAGTCGATTTGAGCCATTCATGTTCAAGGCACTTCTGCTATGGTGTGATGTGTAGCTGGAAGTAGAGCTGAATTATCACACGCTGTGCAGCCCCAGTATCACAAGCGGAGCGTAATTCCCAGTGATAATCACACCTGCCACCGAGTCCACCTGGAGCTTCTGCGTTCTGCTCTCTGATTCAGCGCTCGCTTTTGCTTGCATCTCTCTGTGTCCACAACCCTTACCAACCTGGCTGTGTGTGCTTTTGATAAATCATTTATCAACCAAGTCAAGCAGGAAATGCATCATTGCCTCCTCTGATGATGGAGACGCTGCATATTTGGCCCTCACAAAAACCAGCCGGTGTGTGCTGATCGAATGGCAGTGGAGCAGATATGGGGTTGCTTCGCAGCTCTAAGGTTGCTATCTATGATATGTTTCTAAAATAGCCATTTGCAAATTCTGCCTGGCAGAGTAACATTCATTTTCATACCCCAGAGATAGCAAATTTACAAAAAGAAATGGGTTTATTAAAACACATTACTAAAGCATTAAAGAATGCCGGAGAACATCAGACGTTGTTCTGTGATGGCTCATCTCTGGGGGCCGTGCTGTGGATGTACACAGCTCATTAAAATGAGCAGCGATAATGAGAACAAGCTTGATTATGTAGCTAATGACATATTGTCTCATAAAGTAAAATGGGAGCCACAGAACAGGGATTTACTTGTGTACAACACTGCGTAGTTAAATATCAGTGTTGCACTTTGGGCCGGTGACCAGTGCTAATATGATGTATGTTATTTAAACAAATCCAGGGTCAGAGCTCGGTCAAAGTTGCAGTTAATCAAATGTACTCAACAGCAGGTTCTCTCACAAATGATAATCAGCAATAGTCTATGAGATTTCTGTCTGCAGTCGAATATAATGGAGGAGAATTAAAGTTCATTTGTGGTGTTCACAGCATCACAAGTAAAACGAAAATTGAGGAAGTTAAGGAGTGTACAGCCAAATGTTAAAGAATGTATTCTAACATGCCATCACTGAAAAATATGAGCATGCTAATGTTTAGCAGGCTTTATTACCTTGGTTACCATCTTAGTTTAGCGAGTGGGCATGCTAGTACTTGTGAATCGCCCCGTCTTATTGGCTCAGGTCCCCCCGATACTTTCGCAGGTAAAATAATAATAACATGGTTTCATGTTTTAGCATTGTGTTGTTTCAGTATTAGTAAGACACTATAGGCAGGTGTTGTATCCAAGTCATCATTTAGGTATAGTGAGAACTTTACTTAACACAAAGCACAGGTGAGGCTAATGGGAATGTTATACGTTTTGTAGCTGTTTGTTCATAAAACTAATTATTGTCAAATTAATCCTTTACCAAATTTCATGATATTTTACTTCAAAAAATGAATAATTTTAGTTAGTATTAACTTGAAATTGGGGAATCCAAACAGAAGGCTTCTTGGAACAAAATTAATGACAATCCCAAGAGACACCCATGGCGAAAAACAGTGAGTTATCCCAGAAACAATGTCCTGGTTACCTCTTCCCTTTAAAAACTGTTGACTGTGTCAAAATTGTGTTCCTTTGTATTTGGGTTAGAAAAAAAGTGAATTTATATCACGCAACCTTCTGCTAATTGTATAATTCTGCTGTGGCCTGCAAATGACACAGTAACAGGTTTCTGCAGCAGGTTCCTGTTGGAGGAAGCACAAAGCACATCTATTGACTGGGAGGCTGCAGTGGGCCGATGGCTGTGTGCCCAGAAGCAGAGTGATGTTTGTGCGAGTGTGTTTATATGTGTGGGCACCCATTTGCTCTTTCCTTCACACAGAACCTCTATTGTGATGTTTCTGGCTATCTGCACTAACATTTGACTGGGGGCCTCTGCTAGTTCCCCCATCCTGGCTCTCTAGGGACTTGAAGAATAAAAAGACAGGAGAAAAATCTCATCCTGAATTGTTCTTCCGATAAAGTTTGTGTAGTGTCAGAGTGGTATTCTCGGGAGGGTAAAATGTCACATGAAACATAAGGATTCACTTTATATTTATGGAGAATCTGATTTTTTTTATCTCCATGTTCACACGCTTACAAGCCTTCTGCCTCAAACATCATTAACTGGTCATTTCCGATGTTATTATAGATGGCATCTTATCTGAAAGTCTCCAAATGGCTTTTAAATGTCAGATTATTATGCTTGCCTTTTAAGTGTAGCATCAGTAGCAGTAGTATAAGGCCTCATCATTATCCCATGACATTTGGATTTTTAGCTGTCAGACATTTTTGTTTGAAAGCAAGGAGCTGTGGGATCAAAGGTCCACACAGGTGACTGCCTCCCCTTCCCTCACAGAGGCTCACCCATCCCCTGCCCTACACTGCATCCTCATCACCTGTCAGTCAACCTGCTTCCAGCTGAGTGACAGCTCTGTCAGCTACTAGAAAGAGAGGGGAGACTGAGCAAGTCCAGTCACATCTGGTGATTTACAGGCAGCCTCTGCGTTCAGCCCCAGGGATCTCATTATAACCTGGCCTGTCGAGAGAACCACTGAAGCATGCCACACACACACACACACACACACACACACACACACACACATACACAGACACACACACACACTGCATGCTTTTAGAGAAGAGCGCACATATGTTTCTTATGTTCGCTCAATACAGGCACGTTTGACCATTCTGCCCACCCACACATACATATCGAGAGATAAGAGGATGGCAATGCAAAGAAAAACCGCCGCTCCAGTGCAGCACACGTCGTGCAAAACAAAGAGTGACACCTCTCAGTATTCACTGCTTGTATTCTGGTGCACAGCTGTCGCTCCGGGTTGAACTTCACCAGCAAACAGACACTAAAGGTGAGCAAATGCAGCCTTCAAAGTCAAGGAGGCAGCAGTCAGGAGGCAGGGAGGTGCTGGGTTAGGCTGCCCACTGGCTCAGCGTGACTTCTTGATGAGACAAAATAGGCTGATTTGCTTCTTAAGGCTGATTCTCACTGGCACGGCGGGCACGGTGTTCCATGCAAATCACTGGTGTCTGTTTTAGTTTGTGCGGTTCGTGTGTGAGAGCAATGGTGCGGAGGGGAGAGTGGGGAAGGGAGATGAAGTGTGAGGTATAGCATGGGTAAAAACAGCGTGCATGCTGGGATATATGTTGATGCAAGCCATCATGTCACTCTGGCTTTGTGAGACTGCAGTTTGCCCATATACCCCTTGCTGTTAATTACATCCTCCACAGAGAACACACATAAACATGCAGATACAGTATATTACATCAAAATGCACTGCACTATCAGCAGCTGTTTGCTACATTGAAATAAGCTTTGGTGCTTTTCGATTCACTAAATAACAAATTGAGATGTTTCTGTTTTCTTAAATTTAGGACATTATTTGCTTAGTTTTTTAACCATTTATTATCAAATTGTACTGGTAATAATTGGTCATTGCCCCCTACTACAGTAGGTTGAGGTAATATGTTTTCTTCTCTAAATATGTTTGACTGTTTGTCGTCTTATAGCACCCAAATAATGGCTAAAACTATTAACATAAGACCCATGTTTTAATAAACCATAGCTATCCTTGGAAATGTGAATCTTGTAAGCTAGCTCATAAATATTGCATTTAGTCGACACACAAAACCAAAATCTTGATGTACTCGAAACAATCTATATTATTTATCTTATATATACAGAGCTAACCCCCCCTCATACAATCTCAATTTACATCCGTATTCACCATTTACCCTCTCAATGTCCATTAAATAATTCAGCACACTCTCCACTTTAAGAGAAAACCACATACCCATGATCCCAAGGGTCTGTTTTATTAGGACACTCTATCTGTGTTTTTAAGCCTTTGAGATGTTCAGTCCAGCCTGTGGGTCAAGATCAGGAGTGGACATTATAATTCATAAAGGAGCGCTGTAAATTCAAAAGCATGTCAGCAGCCGAGGGAGGAGATAAGATGAGAAACATGTAGGCCTCGGGTTGGCATGCACAGACAACAAGCCTCAGGCCAGAGCAAGGCCACTGCCTTCTCAGTCACCTCACCGGGGCTCGCCGGGGGCTTTTTGTCCACAGTGACAAGTCAATCTGACTTGCAGAAGACTTAGATCTCTACACTACATCTCACATCTAACCTTTCCTGGGTGTTTAGGGTGACAGTGACAACACTTGGCTTGGTTGGACAGTTTGAAAGTCAGTGCATCTCTGCTGGGGAGCTACATGTTCCCTCGTAGAGGATGTGGGGAGTGCCTGAAGGCTAATAAACCTGAATGTCCAAATGAATACAAATCTAATGAATTATTGAGTCCTTTAAGAGTATAGACACAACTGTATGGTGTCAGGTAAACAAACCTAACAGTTTAGACTTCATGTACTGTATATATTAATTGAACTATGCTGTGTGTAAATGTGTAAAACATTTCTTGAAGCTTTGATAAAAAACAGCCTTGGAATAATTAAAAAGAACATTAAAATTAAAGCCCTAAACATTCTGGATATCTGACAAAATACAACTAGTGTGTGAAGACTTTTCTGTTCTACCTGCCCAATTAGAGGGTAGTCTCACATTTACACATCAGCTTCAAATGATATCCTATAATGAAGACAGGAATCCGAATCCTTTGTTCAAGTTTGATCCCAGTTATAGCGTCAAAAAGCTAAGGCAATATAATTCAGGCTGAACAGAGACCAAAACAAATAAAAGTAACTAATCTCATTCAAAAGTGATGACTTACCCCTTAGTGAAACAAACAGACAAAAATAAACAAAACACAAAAAAATCCCTAAGTTTAAATACAGCTGGAGAAAGCAGTGCATAAGTTTCCACCAGAAACACACCCACCCATCATGCTGCACATCAAGTGCAAGTCTCTATACAGCAGGTCACGCAATATGCCTTTATATTTGGATATGATGTGCTTTTGGCTTTTTTTATCAGTACAAAAACTCCAGATGGAGGAGAACGATTTACATACATTGTGACAGCATGTGCACTGATGTGTGATGTCATTATCTCAGCTGCAGTCAAAAGAGAATGTTGCAACAGTTATGATGTAAAGCATATAGAAAAAAATCATGTTTACATATACAGTACACTCATTTGTTAAAAAAGGATCTTAGCAGTTACAGAGACAGTCAATATCTTGTTGTGGGGCTGTGGAGAAGACTGTGACATGCCTCACCAGATCCATTCATATCCACCTTCATATTCTTACATTTTTCAAAAACGGTGCCAACCAATAGAGCTCATATAAATGCCCTGTATCTAGCACACTAAACAACCCTTTTGACTTGAAATGTCGGCTTCATTTGAAATCAGCCTTCACCTTTTTCCTTCTCAATCTTTTTGAAAGTTTTAATGGCTGATGAATCAATACTTCTTGCATTTTTGCAACAAATTGAATGGTGGAAAAGGATCAAATGAGTCGAGCAATAGGCCTGGTACTTTAGCTCAACATGAGGTAGGGCCGGGGAGAATTTACCTTTATTAAGTCTACAACGACCCTATTGATTTTCTGTTACGTGTCTGCCTTTATAATGAAGACAGCGGGTGCCAATGCTGAAACAGAGCAATGAGTATATGCTCTGACAGCCTTCCTCCAAGAGATGGACAGGAGAAAGGCCAGGCTGTGACCGCCTGGCAGGCCTGAAAGGGTATAGCTTATGTACTGACTGAAATGAATATGACTTAGTAAGAAAAAGTAAGTATTAATAATACACAGTTTCTGGATTTTGTGTTAAACTTCAAGGGGCAAGCTACATATGTGTATGATTAAAAAAACTGTACTTAAAGGTGGGGTATGTAATTCATTTCAGAAACACTTTTTGTTATATTCCATGGAATGCTCTTAACATCCCGATAGCAATGAATATATTAAATGCTTTGACAATAAATAGATCAAATAATTTCATCCGTGGAAGCCGTAGCGCTGTAAAAAGCACGGCTAAAATAACTGGATGGCCTACCTGCCTGTCAGCCTTCCATCACACTTAACTCGTGCCCTCATTGGTCATGTGTGCGTTCGTGTTCCTGTAAGGAAGTCTGAAGGAAGAGGCAGATTTTTTCCGGTTGTGTACTTTCAAATTCTAGCCGTGTTAAGCAATACTGCCACATTCCAAGATGCCAGTGAGTTCAATGTTATATGACTAATAAAGATTAAGAGATATTATGGTAAAGACATCCTGGTTACATTTCCAGCCAAGGGACTTTTTCTCGCTCTGCTGCATAAATCATGGCTGTTTATTCCTTTCCCACAGACGGTGTCTTTGAGAGCTGTGCTACAGGTGTCTTCCCTTTTCATTCAAACATTTGGGGGGAAATAAATAACAGGGAATACGAACTGTCCCACATTAAACAGGATAATATGATCACACTTCTGCTAATACTTTATGGAATCGTTTACTACAGATGGTGAAGTGATAAACAATCTGAAAATACTTCTCTATTAATAAATCAAGGAGCGTTATATTAAGAGGTGGGAATGAACCTCTTCTATCTAAAAGCAAAGATCCTCCCTCCCCTTCTAGGCTTTTCGAATACATCCCAATATATACGCCCCAAACACACATGTACACACATTTATATCGAGGGCTATTTCTATGTAAATGTGTGGCTCTTCTGCATCCCTTGACATTGTCATTCACTGCTTCGGGCAACACTAGCCACAGGACACATTTTAAAGCAGCCGAGGAGACTTTGATCTCGCTGAATACAAATGATGACACGGCTCAACAAAGAGGCCTTTCAAACGGATTCCTCTCTCATGCCAGGCCGTTGCCCTGAAGGCACGTGGTGGTCAGATTAGCTACACTTGAACCTGCTAAGCCACTAAGAGATGCTCCATCATGCAAAGATACACAGCATATAAAGACACAGCAGTACCGTTTTAGACCTGCCGCAAGTGAGGAAAGAGTCCATTAATATATCATTTATTGATAATTGAATATGCGTTGCTACTAGACTATTGATCAAATTAAAAAGGAATTTTAAAATGTTTTGGTTCCGGGACATTTTTGGTTAGATTTCACTATTTTCTGACATGAAAATAATTACTGTCAAAGTCTTCTATAACTGGCAGATGGACACATTCATAAATGTAAGTGTCAGTTACATTCTTACTTGCTTATCATTTGATGTAAAAGCTAAAACTTACAAGAAAGATGAAAGTAGTGACCTGTTCGTAGAAATTAAGTTTAAAACGAATCACTCTTCTTTCATCTCCAAGCTCCTTAAAGATAAGGGTGAGGCGAAGACGGCCAGACATACTGTAGAGGCCTGTTGGAGGTTCAGAGAGGGGTGATATATATTTTCACAGACATGTTGCCTTTTTAGGTTGTGAGAAATCTCCATGTCTCCTACCTTGATGTGCAGAGTGCCGACTCTGGGAGATGACGGACATTGGAGTCAGTGAACTACAGGCAGCCGTCTCTGTTCCGTTTCAGCTTCTCGCTTTTGTTATTCATCTGTTCTTCTATCTGGTCTCTTCTGGTGTCTGCAAGAGGGAAGAAACTGTGCCTGTCATGGATACTTTATGTTTTGGTTTTTGCTCTCTGTGTGTTCGGAGTTTGCATGTCCAAAGATTTCAGCTCTCATAGGTTAAGTCAACTAGACACAATTCTTCACTATTTTCATAATATTTCAGCAAAATATTGGCTTAATTTCTGGAAGCTAGCTATTTCGTTGCGTGGCTACACCTATATGGATGATGTCCTGGTAGGAATGAATAATAAAAAACAATTGTTACAGATCTATTTAAATAGGTCATATTTCTTTACATATTGATAGAGCCTTTTCCATTTTCCAATGCAATATCCTGTAGTGTGTGAGATTGTCTCAGAGACCGAGTAGAAAGAAGTTTTCCTCATGAAAGAACATCACCTCATGAAGATAATCTGCTGTCATATCACAACTTGATAACTTTGTACCTCTGTAAATATCTAAAATCGCACCAACACAAGTACGGCACATTTCTCCCGCTCACTCTCCTCTCCACTTCTGGGCCCACCACTCACTCTCAGACAGAGAAACTCATTATAGCTGAGGATTAGATCGATCAGTATGAGGGGGAGATGCCCAGTGGAGAGGCAGCAAGCCTCAGCCAAGCAATTTATGCCAACAATGAAGCTCATCTCTGCATATCCTGACAGCTTCACAGAGAAGAACACTGTGACGCAAACCACTGGAAAGAACACACATATACAGAAAGACACAATCATAGCTGCACATTCATTCATTTATCTCACCTAATTTGATCAAAACTGACAGCGGCTGTACTTATTAGTAGAAACAGCTTAAATCTGTCAATGGTTACAGAGATGTGAAATGTTCATGTCTTGCTAAAAGGCAGGTCAATAACAAGATAAAGGCTAGAAACGACGTTGTGGTTAGAAAAGCAGCGTCTCACACACAAACACACGCGTGTGGTGTATTCACATTCTGAGAAATCGAATGAACAAAGAGAAAAAGCTTACATTAATAGAACATTTCCCCCCCAAACCGATTTATTTTCAAGGCAGGAAATATATCCTCTAAGTGAGTTCGCCTCTACAGGAAAGGCAGAGCCTCCTGCCATTGCCGTGGTAACCAGCGAAAGTAAACACAAGTGGGATTGGGTTGTTGCTCTTCAGCGTGTCTTCACAGTAGCCTCATCTCACTCCTTCTGCACCTCAGCCCTATCTTTATTTCCCAGAGGGGTAATATTGGCTTCAGTATACCTGGTTCCCCTGACTCGGGAATACTCAGCTCTTCAAGGTGTGTGTGCACATGCTTGTTCATGTGTGAGTGCCCAATGTTGTGGGGTTTGATAACAGATTAAGCATCAAAGCAGTGAGCATTTGTGCAGCCAAGCTTTCCATAAATTAACTTCAGCTTTTGTCTTTATTTCGTATTTATGCCTTCTTATTATTATTTTCGGGTGGAAAACCATGCAAATAAGGAGGTCTAATCCTGTCCCTGGTTAGGGGTGATAATGGTACCTTTAATTGTTTACAGTAAATAATTATCTTTGTGCAGGTGGAGGAGTAGGCACTGGGAGTGATCCTGTCACTGCTATTTCAATTCAATGTGTGGCATTGGCTAGGGTTAGAATTGCTGTTGTTGAAGAGCCAAAATGTTTCAATAAATAATGTCTCTGGGTCAGTAAAACGGATAATGATAAACAGCAAAAATGTTTGGTACAAATTGAATTTGGTTGTTATAGTAATTGATATTGTCCCTGGGCGGTGGGACATTTTTCTCTGGCTTTTTCTCAGCGCTTTTTTTTTTTTATCGCTTTATCATCTGTACATAAAAGGGTTTGTTTTTGAATTTAGCACAAGCTCTGCAGGCCCTAATTACACCCATTAAGGATGCTAATTACATACCTGAAAAATGGGCAACACACAAGACAACCAAGTGCAGATCCCAGCTTCCCAACAGGCAGAGGCTGGGAACAGGGAGCCCATAATCCCTTTCACCACACAGATGCTGTCCTTGGCCTGAGAAAGAGCAGCGTGCCGCAGGCAAAGACATGTTCTCATCTGCACAGAGGAGATAACTGCACCACAACCGGCCTCCAGTCCTACAAATCCCCATCCATCTCCACCAATGGCCTCTACACACCATCCATCCTTTTGCCCAGCCAAATTCTCTCTCTTGCGACTGTCCATCAGAACACACACACACCTAAACTATTAAAAAAAATGCCACCGAAAACTCACTGGAAAGACAATATGGAAGAAAGAGAAGAGTTGAAATAAGTTTGGCCAGCAAAGCTTTTTATTTACTTCTTACTCCTGTTCTGGCGTTGCTGTTGAGTATCTCTGCTGACCCAGCCACTTTGAAGTGTGCAGCCTTTGATTTGGACAAAGATTAGGGCATTTGATCCCCAATTTAAAAAAGTTGGCACACAGGGTTGTTTTCATGGCAATAAAAAAAATCACTTTGACAAAAAATCAATGGGTGATTCTCGCTGGCCTTCTCTCCTGAGAGTGAAGTGCATCATCTCTG
Source organism: Notothenia coriiceps (assembly GCF_000735185.1). Classification (NCBI taxonomy): domain Eukaryota; kingdom Metazoa; phylum Chordata; class Actinopteri; order Perciformes; family Nototheniidae; genus Notothenia; species Notothenia coriiceps. The sequence goes on from NW_011348482.1 coordinate 123,517, forward strand.
TGTGTCTCAGTGTGGCGGCAAAGTGTTTATCAGGCGACCCACTGGCCAAGGAGATTATTATATTGACTCCTCGCTCACAGTTCAGAGGGGTTCGGCAATGACAAGCATCTAGCAGTAACAGGTGTATAGAGAGCTTTCATAACTGCATGAAGATACACCAGAAGCAATCTCAGCTAAGAGCTTTAGCCACGTAACAAGGAAAGGGACATTATCGTCTTTATGGTGTGAATACAAGGCTAAAATCAGACTATTAGAAATGCTTCCCTTGTAGAAGTCTCCAGGCACAGAAGCTGGGTTCAAAGCTGCAGTTCATCTGAATCACACACCCAAAGTGTTCTGACTTGTCCCTATATAACCGTGCAGATCGTGTAGGTTTTATTGGATGGGGATTTGACGTATCAGTCACTAAGATTGTTTGTTTTGTAGAAATTAGTTTAAGTGAAGGCAGCAATGAGTCAACATTTGTTTTTTCAAATGTCATTTTGCATTGTGCACCAATTCCCATTACAATCCATAATGTATTGTATGGACTGGGCAATAATGACATCAATGTGTCAACCTTCAGAAATGTTATTACAGTGATAAATGTCTCTTTAATAGTATTATATACATTAGCTCAATGAGCAAGATTTTTGACAAATGCCATTGTTAGCTTCAAACGGTTGTTGCTTTAATGCGATGATATACCTTGAACTAATTTCACTGGATTAACCACCAAAAGATACTTTTTACTTAAATATTATGTCTCAATGTAATTTCCACAAAGTGCTCAATGTCATGATATATTATTTATCAACAGGGCTGGAAATGGTACGATAATACTATAGTCAAGTAAAAGTAGGGTTAATAGCATGACTGTATGGTTAGTAGACAACAAGTGACTGCATCCAGATGAAAGTAGAGAGTAGGCAGGTTGGAAATAGGCGTTATCGTATATCCTTTTTCTATGCACTTTTCAGCACGTGCATAATAAACAACTCAGTATCAATCACACAACCGGCCTCCTCAGTGTACCCTTATTGGTGTCAACCACACAAGAGAACACAACAAGCGTAACAGACATTAAATAACAAGTGGGTTCAACAAGCATTCTGAAGCAAAGCTACAAAATTAATAGCTTGACAGTTCTTGTAGAATTAACAGCATAATTAAAACCTCACAGAGGCATACAACAGGGACATGTCCAAACAATATAACTCCACAGGGGATGCAGCAATAACCACACAAGTAAAGAGCTGCTGTTTGTAAGCTTCACACACACACACACACACACACACACACACACACACACACACACACACACACACACACACCTCTGGAGAGATACAGTGTTGGTGTATCCTCACTTGTCTGAAAATGACTGCGAGCACCACGAAGTCCACAGTCTGCTCCAGTACCCACTCCTCCACAGCACTCAGCCTCTCAGAAGTGAACGCAGAAATGACCAGTTATCATTTTTGATGTTTAGCATGCTAGCCACCGTGAGCATGTAGCTGGTAACGAAATGTCTTGGGTGTGTTCGATTCGGGTCACTTAGCGTAGTGGCCGGGCGGTGCATTCAAATCACTAAATGTTTAGGAAGTTTAGGAACTCTCGCCGGTTTAACAATAATGTTAAACTCAACCCATTATGACATCATTCGTTATTGTATTGCACTGTTGTTGCCTGCGTTTTTCACACTGCTGAGCCTGGCACTGTTGAGTGTTGACCACTCCCTCGCAAATAAATACCACACTGTGATAGACACACTTACTTACATATCACCACTCACCAGTGGTGTAGTGGGGATTTTTTTACTGGGTGGACGGGGTGGTGGGTGGACGGGAGACACTATGGACGCGCTCGTGAACTGTCGACGGGGGGGGGGGGGCTTGGGGGACCTCCGTGTCGCCTGTCAGCGCAACTTACATGATGCCGTTTAGACATTATAATAATAAAGGGCGGTGCCGGCTGTCAGCGAACCGATCCGGCCTTTCTGCGCGATATCACTCAAATGCGGGACATAGTCTCAATGTGTGGAACGCGGGACAAATGATAAAAATGCTGTGTGTGCAGTGCAGTCCCGCACAGTGCGGGACACCTGGTCACCCTACACACACGGTTCTGCCCCTCACACACACACACTTCAAATCAAGTTGTATAAATGCTTGAGCTACGTTTTAATTATAATTACTGTGAAATCTGCCTATTATGTTTTCGTCATTATTACAACAAACATACACTTGCAACTGATATCACTTGCAATGATTTTAGATGTATTAGACTATTAAAAAAAGAAATCATGCTTCAAATAAGTGGGGGTACGGCCCCGCGTCCAACGCCCACTACACCACTGCATAATCACCAACCCCTTGTAGACATGGAGGTTGTAGCAGAAATGTCAGAGCCAAATATCTCAATATTGGCATGCAGTCATTCGGGTAAACTGAAACTAGGTTATGCACGGCTATATAAAACCAGAGTTAACCTACAGGTTTTTAAATCAGCCATCATATGACAAAAAGTAATGGAGAATTACTGTAGAAAAGAGAGAATAAGAACCATAGGTCAGACATTGTGTCTAGTGCTTGGACTAAATTACAACTAAATAATTAAGCCATACAAATGATAAAGAGCAACACATTTCTGTAAAGGTCACATCAAAGTCCACCTACATTGCTGTGCATGCAAACTACATTGCATCTATACTTTAATCATTACATATTCTTCTGTAAGTGGGAATTAAATTGAAGGGATGTGTGGTTATCAGCATGAGCAGTTTGCTGAAAGTGCATGGACAATCCCCTATCCGTTTTTGGAGCATTAAAAGCAATTGATTAAACTGTATAAGCCAACAGCAATTCTGTCGGCATAGCCCACTCCAATATTAGTGTTCAAGGGGAAAAGTGCATAATCCTATTCTTTCAAAACTCTTTATTTCTATTTCTGAATTATTCTCTCTCTCTCTCTCTCTTTCGTTCTCTCTCTCTTTCTCTCTCTCTCTCTCTCTCACCCTCTGTGTCTGCCTCCTTTATTGCTGCCTAACAGCTGCTTCTCCTTTGGCCAGTCTCCATGTGAGACTGAGGAGGGTGAATGGGTTTTTAGTTTGTTAACGCTGCTTTCTCTATGGTTCTCCTCCCTAAACCTGCAATGACAACACTGCCAGATAGGAGAAAGTAGCAAGAGGAGGAGCAAACAGCAAGGGTTTATGAAAAACACTAGAGCCTGATCTAAGAGTGAAACCTACAAATTAAGAAGACATTGATGAGGCATGAGCTGAGCTGTTTGAAGTGTATTATTCTCCTCTCTATTTTCTTTTGTTGGTTAATCCATTTTGAAGTGTTTTACTCAAGTACCTCAGAGAAGGCTAGGAGGAATAAAGCAGTGATGTTGATCTGCCACTCCCTGAGCAGAGACCACCAGCACAGCTATATTTTTAAATTCCAAAATCCTAAACAGATGAATTCAAGAAGCCTTCAAGAGGCCTGCTGCTGTAGCTATAGATGCTATGCATGTGCAAAGAGAAGCCCACACACTACCATGAAATCATCCTCATTATTCAACCTTTGTCACCTCACACTAACACTTTTACATTAACCCTTTGGAGTCGACCGTCACGCCGGCGTGATCAGATCACATGACCTGTTCAAGCTGGTGCCGCATAAAAACAACAGTCCGGACCAGTGGCGGATTTAGGATTGTAGGAGATCCGGGGCTTAGCCCAGGAGTTGTTGGGGGGTGCAGGGGTAGAGTGCTATTTTTTTACAACTGGGGGGTGGACCGAACATCTTTTAGGGGGGTCGTCGCCTCCTCTAGGGGGGTCCAGGGGCATGCTCCCCCGGGAAGATTTTTTTTTAAACATTGAAGTTAAAAGCATCAATCTGGTGCACTTTGAGAGCAACATTAACCCTACCTTAATAATACCTTAAAGCGGACAAAAGGCACTGGAGAACACTTATTCATTAACATCCTTTAATGAAGCAAACTAATGCCTTAATTCACTCAAATACAGTCGTTTACTTATTTTGGTGAAACTAATGTGCGTAGAGTTTGAAAGGATGCGGAAAGTCTCACCTTGATTCTGGCGCATTGCTTATCGTTTTATAGATCTATCCTCATCCACCATCTTCGTTTGTGACGTAAAGAGTGTAAGAGTCACGTTTCTGAATCGGACACTCTGAGTGGATGCAGTCACAGCCAATCGGAGTCTGATTCAGAGAGTTGCCTGTCAGTTCCGTTCCCTGTCAGTTCCGTTGCTATGGTTCCGTTGTTAAGTGTACTGAAACGAGAGCCGGTATAATTCCAAAACAATATAAAAATTGGAATACGTTATTTTAGTGTCTTAAAGGTAGACTGAGGTATGAAGGGTTAACGTCACATCTTAGGATAATTTTTAGTCATGTTCTGTATACATACTAACATACAGTGGCGGCTGGTGGAAAATATTTTTGGTGGGGCTATGGAAATGGTGACAAAAACATGTGTGTGTGTGTGTGTGTGTGTGTGTGTGTGTGTGTGTGTGTGTGTGTGTGTGTCAGTCATACTTGCCAACCCTCCCGATTTTCGCGGGA
>NW_011348482.1:128764-140071 GCF_000735185.1 Notothenia coriiceps
AATTTTAAACGACATTTTATTGTAGATTATACATTTTACTGATACCAACTATATAATATTTACCTTGTTCTTTAAAAATAAAAATACAAATAAAAATATATAATTTTTGGAAATATATATTTTTATTTATTTTTAATTTTTAATGATGGGCCGGCCGCCACTGCTAACATATAAGGGTATAATTAGTGTGGTTACTCCATGTTTACTAGCTATAACATTAACGTTACAGTACATCACTCTTTTTCACTTCTTACTCAGTCAGCCAGACTGCAGATATCACCATTAGATTCACAAACCTGAAACATCATCCATTTCTTCACTGCTGGTGATGACATTGTTGTCAGCTGCTGATACTGCTGCTGCTGCAGCTTGTGGCGCCTTTTTCAATGAAAATAACTTTCTAATATCCATAACTTTATAGGCTATTAGCTTAAAACTCGTCAGGCACTAGCAGAGCCATATGGCGCTGGGCACCATGGATCACTTCTTCTTCAGGGCAGGGAAGGCTACGCAGTACGCAGGCTACTGTCCCGCAGCGGCTGCCTCTCTGGTGGACTCCGGTACTGCACATTACTCCCGAGACGTTTTATAAAAAAAAAATGTTTAAGTGAAACATCCGGGGCTTTTCAGAAAACATCCGGGGCTTGAGCCCAAGTAGCCACCCCCTAGCGCCGCCACTGGTCCGGACAACATTGCTGTGTGTTTCTGTCGAAAGTACTGGCTTGAAACTATATCCCAGTATTTTTTTCATGCAAAAAGACCCAGTAAACACGGAGATACGATGATATAAAGTTAATACATTTCAAAAGTACGAAAAATGGAAGCACATATTTGAATATCTTCGCCGTATTTGATCATTTTATGAAACGGAAAATACTGGAAACTGTAGATCCTGCTCAACAGGATGTATATGTGTATTTCTGTCGAAAGTACTGGCTTGAAACTATATACCAGTCTTTGTTTCATGCAAAAAGACCCAATAAACACGGAGATACAATGATATAAAGTTAATACAATATATATTTCAAAAGTATGAATAATGGAAGCAGATATTTTAATATCTTCGCCGTATTGTATCATTTTACGAAACGGAAAATACTGGAAACTGTAGATTCTGTTCAACAGGATGTATTTACCAGGGAGGGGGTGAGGTAATCAGGTAAACGGAGTGATACGAAGCGAGACGAAGATTTACGAAGACAGGCGGCGGGAGACGAAGAGAGACGGCGGGAGACTGCGATTGAAGTAAAGTGACAGACAAACATTGAAAATGTAGATATAGTTAGATAGATTTTGAGTTTTGAAGATTCAACTATGATGAAGAGAACTCTTAACGTGAGTCAAGCTATGAGCTTGTTTTTTGACATGGAGGAGGAGGAGGAGCCTGTGATGTTGCCCTCTGTGTCGTTGACAGAAACTGCTTTGAAGCGTGGCACAGATAAAGACAGAAAAAAACTGATTTTTGTACATAATGTGTATATAGGCCTATATATATTTGTATTATATTTATAAAAACACTTTTGCCTTATCAGAATGAAATCCCATGTACATTATTTAAGCTTTTAAATGTTTTGTTGTGCCTACTGTTGACAGAACTTGAGAAATTAGGAAAAAAAGCCGATGGATACACCTGTTATTTGTTCATAAAATGTGTATATAGGTTCATGCTACCTCAATCAAACTTTCACATTATCATATTGACATCCCATGTATATATTTCCACCTTTCAAATGGTTTCGTTGTGTATGTTTGTGTTACCTATATGAAAAATAATATCAATTTCAAAATCTGTTTTTACGTTTTTTTGTGATTTTGGGTCCAAAATGTTCATATGGTATCTCAAAATGAAATAAATAACTATCAGGTTATATAAGTGAGGTTGTCCTTAAAAAAAAGATACCAAACATTGACATGCCAAACATTTCTTAATGGGTTTTAGTAAGATAAATCAAAAGTATGCGAAAACGGCCAAATTAGCCCAGGACTCCAAAGGGTTAACAAGGTGACCTTTCTCTGAGCCATTACTGCATCATGAATTGAGGAAATAAGGAGAAAGCCGCATAGTAAAGAATCCTATACTCATAAGAAGCCAGGTATAGGTTCAGGTCTTCCTGTCATGAAAGATGATGGCAAAATGTAGCATGCAAACAAGCACGCACACACGCACGCACGCACACACACACACACGATCAAACTCCTTTAGCTGTTGCAAGGGAAACATTTTATTGAAATGTGTTCCTCAGCATTGGGATGATTTGAAATGCTCAGGTAACTAGCAAGAAAAATATTTCTGTAAAAATGTCAAGCGTTGTGTCACAACAAACATACAAGAGTATTTAGATTACATGTTGCAACTACATCATACAAATAAGGGTAATGGTAAAATGTTTATCACAGCTAGAGCCAAGTCTTAAATTCAACAGATAGAAATATGTGGTGTTACAGAATAACAGCAGATAGATTTCATACTCCAGGGACACATTAATAATGACAAGCGCAGAGGCTGTGAAACTTATAAACAAATGCTGGAGTACATAACCCCTGAATGCTTAAAACTGAGTGCCTGCGGCATGCAGTTGGATGAGTTGTGACACCCATCTTAAGTGAGATGGATTACAGAGAGCCAGTTTGATTTGAATAACAAGCTATTTACTGGCTCTGATGTGATACTGCAGAGGTGCAGGTCTCTGACAAGAAGAGGCCATAAGCTCTCATTACACCAGGTGTTGGGTATAAAATATCCACTTCGTGTTGCCTTCCTGTACGAATGATAGAGGGGAAGTATGGCTTGCATCTGCAACAATTACTCTTACTGTAAGTACCAGAGGGATTGACTTGAGGCACATGAGTTGGAATCATGTCACACATTTGAAAACTATAGACTTAACTCAACATAATAATAATGAAGACTTTCACCTTTTGGACTTGAACCCCAATGACCTGTGACCTCAGTTCCTAAGTCAAGCCTTTTGACTTGAAACTACTTGATACCTTCCTCAAAGTCCCAAGATTCAAAAGTAGGTTATTCAAATATGTGCAACAATTGAATTAATGTTACTTTATTTCCTGTGTCAACTAAAGTCATCTAAAGTTTCATTAAGAAACGATGAAGAACTAACGTTATGAATTACAATGTGCAAAATGTGCAGGTTAGAGTTTGTTATGAGTGCATTTTGACTTTAAACCTCATAAAACAAAGTGAATGCCTTGTGACATGCCTGTCTTAAAATCAGACTTTTTTGCAAAAACCTGAGACTTTATTGTGACTTGGAAAACAATGACTAACTAACTAACTAATGCTAATTAGCCGCATCTTATCAGGTACAAATTACACATTGTTTGTATAAACCCATACAGTCTAGACATGATTGAGGTCACACCATTTTACTGGTCCTTCTGTAAAGGTTCATGGAAAACACAGTTTCCTGGGCACTTGAGAGACAATTGTGTGAGAGGACGTGTCCCATACAGCAGGCGGATTGTGCCATCTTGTGGAAAGACATCAACATTACCGCCACATTTTATGCATCACGTCCTTAATTCATTTTCCATCTGACTTCTAAAACTCTCAACAGAGAAAAATGACCATTATGATTAACCAAATAGATTACTGATATTGATAGAATAATGTTTCTCCCTGTTCATGTTACAATTTCACATGAGACCATGCTCCACTAAGAATAATACAATTGAAATAACCGTGAAATCAGAAGTTTTGAGAACATAGACTTTATTCATTTAATATAAAATTGCAACAGAAACTTTCAAAAAAGTTGAACAGGTGCTTCAGCTAATATTCTCAGGGACAAAAGCTGGCCTGCGTTGCAGACGCCGAAGGGTATTTGACTTTCACATCATCACCTTGAACAGTTCACATCATTCTGCAAATAAAGACACATCTGTTCAGTAAAACTACCAGCAGAGGCCGGCCTAAGGCTGGGACAAACCACTGAACTCTTTATACTCCTCCTTCCCTGCCTTTCTCTCTTTATACATCCCTGACTCCTCCTCACACTCTTTCTTCTTCCCCCATTTTTCTCCTTCTTCTCATTTTCCTTTTTTTCAATCTTCTTTCTGACCCTTCATGTCCCTGAGCCCTTCTTCTCTGATTGGTTCCAGACGTGCCACTGAGCTCTTCTTGCCGACTCAACATTCCACAGCTGGAGACTGCACACACTCAACGCACGCACGCACGCACGCGCACACACACACACACACACACACACACACACACACACACACACACACACACACACACACACACACACACACACACACACACACTCAAGCACGCACGCACACACACGCACACACGCACACACACACACCTCCTCCCCTCCCCCTCTATGTAAGTCCAACTCACAGAGCAAAAAAAGCAGTTTTTTTTCACAGCAGCTCTTTAAGACACCAAAAGACTGAAATGTCTCCAAAGCATTTGTGTAAGCAGAAAGACGGAAATGTACTCAGAGACTTCAGCCAAGGGAAAAAAAGTTTGGGGAAGCAAATGAACTCAGAAAAATGTGGTCATTACGCTGCACAGATGTGAAATCATGAAATGACAGGGATGAAGAATGGAATGAGGTTTTCTTTTTACAAAATTGTGAATTTACTCATAAAAAACTTTCTTTGGCTCAAAGTGGTGTCATTCACCTAAGGGAAGTTTTCTTTTGTGGGGCAATGGGAGGTTCAAGTTTCTTTGTTATCCCATTAAAGTAGCGAAGCATTACCAGTCGTATGCAAAGTCAAAACACTTAATGAGACCAGCATCAATACCAAGAGAGAGATACAGAAGAATATCTTACAAAAAGCCCATACAGAGAAGTGAAATGCGGCTCATACAAATTATGCATCAGAAAAATATCAAATTGTAAACCCTTTTTCAATAGTGCATACAAAGTGAATACTGCCCTTAGAAATGCTGAAACAGCACCAGATGGAAAAAGAAAAAAAAAACGTTTGGCATCATTGAACAGCAGCTCTACCTTAGGGGAAATGACGAAAGGCAAGTGGATGAATAACATCAAGTTAGTAGTAGAAAGTGCCTAAATGTAGGTTGTTCCATGGAAGCTGAAAGTCTGATTGTGTAGTCTACTTAAAGTCCAGTTTTAAATACTAAGGACAGAACTTAGTATCAGTAATGTGCACAACTCTAGTGTACTGCCCTTAGACGGTCACCACTAACAATGGTCCCTGTCACCCTCCACACATTCACATTTGGACTTGTTCCTCCTCTACTTGTCTGACAGCTGGTGCTGACGTGTCAGATCATAGAGGAGGAGAGAGGCAGACTCACGAAAAACAGACATGCATCATCAGTAACAGTTCCCGGCAGAACAGCAGTACAGATCATGATTCATGACAAATGAATGGGAATAACAGGAATGCAATAACAACAAAAACACCCCAATGTCAGGTTAATACTGTCATGGCAAAACAGAAACATTTAAAAAGTGAATTTGTTCCTGAAGAAAACTGTGACTGTGTATTTAGAGGACAGAGCCAAATGTTGTCGATCTGTGATTGTATGTTTTGCTCTGTATGTTTTTCAATCAAAAAGGGAACCACAAAGGAAATATACGCCAACAAAAGCTGACATTGGCACCAGAGTAAATACTGTGGAGTTATTTCATAAAAAACGAGTAATGTTGAATTATCCTGCTTCCAGTAGATCCATCCATGGCCTTCATGAAAGCTTTTGGGGAAAAGCTGTACATATGGAAGGATCTGTGGTTTCTTGCAGAGATATTGCTAGGGCTGTTAAGTCTTGGCAAAAGAGGATTTGGAAGGCGGGAATTCAATTAAAAAATTAAACATCTGCTGCGCTCTACACAGCCCTTCAGCACTTTAAAAATCTTTTTTTGGTTTCAAATGAGACAACAAAAGATCAGTCAACAGTCCAAACTTTGAATTCAGCCTCTCCTGTGTCATGGTGCTACTCCGCCTGCTCGTTTAGCTCCATGTCCGACACCAGGATGTTCTTCTCTACCTGCTCAGCAAGGTTGGAGTTGGTGCGGCTGTACCGGGCCCCTTCATAGGACCCCCGGGACCCGATAGTTCGCCGGCGGTAGAAGTAGAGAATGCCAACGATCAGCACCAACAGCACCAGGGACGTCACAATGACAACAATCAGAGTGGGCAGGTGGTCACTGTCCACTAGGTAGAGGTGGAAGATGTAAGAGAGGATTAGTTTCAATAATCCACTTTCAGGTGAAATAATTTATTATTCACCCGAGTAAACATACAGTACTTACTTGTGACAGCTGCGGTTTCAGCACCTGAAAATAGTAGAATTGACAGTGAGTAAAATTGGATCACTCAGTGTCTAGTGTTGTTAGTGTGGGAGTGGTATAACATACATCTATGATTAAGAAGGAGTGGAAAGATTTAGATCACTTTACTGTATTTATATAGCCCCACCTATTAAAATATATATATTTTGGAGTCCCAAAGAGTATGTTTTTTCCTTGATTGATTTTGTATTTGGCATTCATTTTAATTGCACTTCATCTCATCCTGTATGTTTTCCTGTGCCACTGTTTCTGCAACCTTACACACATGTGTTTTGTTCTGTTGCTGTTTCATTTTTTACTTATTTTCTTTCAACAATACAATCAAAATAGGGATGTATGCGTCTGTGAACCTATTTCAATTAATAAGCCAATATTTTTCTCTAGCTTCTTCAGCATTCAGGAAACCTTAAAAATTGTTTAATATGCTCATTATAGTGGTTCTGAGAATAACTTCCCCGTGGCTATAATGTAAGTGTGTGCTTACTTCGAGGGCGTTTGCAGATGACTCCATGTGTTCGGTTTCTGCATGAGCCTGGCTTCCACAGGCCGCTGTTGCTCTGGATCCAGAAGCAGGAGTTTGGAGATAGAACAGAGAAGGCGACATCATGTGCCTCCCAATTGGTGTAAGACATCTCTGTGTCCTCGGTCCAAACCAGACCTCTACCTGCAGTAGGAACACAAGCACACACACACACACACACACACACACACACACACACACACACACACACACACACACACGCAGGCACACACACATTCAGTGGAGTTTCAAAACACATTCAAGAACTGTTTCAATAGTTTTATCTTAAGACAAAATTATTAGTTATATCCTGTTCTGCTTGACATTTATTTTTAGTCAATATATTCAGTTCTTCCCATTAGCTTATCAAGCACATTTCAGGGTGTTTTACTTTAATTATCCAATTACACTAACAGATAATAATGCAATTGGAATTAATCAATTTTACCTTTATCACATTTATTTGACACGAGAGCATTAGTCTTAATTAGGTTTCCTGTATTTAATTAAGACGTTTCATGATTATTCTATCAAAGAAATTATAATCAGGTAAAACTTTCTGACTTATATGGAAGAAGAAATAAAAAAAATCTTTAAAAGCAGCCTTAAATTAATAATCTTGGACGAAAACAACTTTTGAAAATCTGTAGGTTAATAAGTTTGCAGCTGTAGAGGGTGATGTAACTTTCTGATGCAACATTGCAGGACCTTTAACACTGATGCCTAGCCAAGCTCCATGCGCCTGCTCTGCATAGCTCTGGATGTGTTCCCACACAAATCCGTTTTCTGTCTCGTCCAAGATAGAGAGAAGTTCAGCTCCCACTAGAAGAGAGAAAAGGGAAAGAAGCACAGAGAATTAACAAAAGAGAAAATGGAATTGATCATGTAAGGATGTCTAACAACGGTGCAGACAGTTCAGTGAATAGCTGTTCTAAATGTAGACATATCGATGCATTTTTTTGTCAATTATGTCTGCAGTGCAGAAGGTCAGAAGTGTTGCACTTAATTGGCTTTCAGGATCACGAAATGTACGGGCGAGGGAGCTTATGAAACTCTTTCCTACCTTGTTTACAGGATGTTCGTGCATCCTGCTGCAGTCTAAGACTTTGCAGATTAAAGGCATAACAGTTGTGTCTGAAAGGCACCCACGCCCACTCTCCCAGAGAGTGGGGGCACTGGCCAGGGAAGACCCAGTCGTGCAGCACAGGGTCATCTGGCAAGGAGAAAAACAAAATAGTTAATTACATTTAATGCAACAAATGTTTTTTAGACTGCAAAATAATAAGACAGAAAATGCTGTAATATGGGTGATAGTAAAAAAGTTTTCATAATAATGTTTAGTGCTGATATTGTTTGAGTGTGCACTGGTAAACTGTTGGTTTGGATCTGTATATTGGTTCGGAGGGGGTGAAAAAGTAGTACAACTTTGTGTGTCTATTCATTGTTAAAACTGCATATCCTTTGTTTTAACTTTGCATTTCTTGAGTCAGTAATAAAGGGGGGAAATATTTAGTGAATGCGGACATGTTATCAGAGAAAATGACAGATAATGTTTTCAAACAACAGCACTGTGTGTGGCTTTATGGTGATTTGGTTTGTGCATTTTTGCAAAATTGCAATTGATTTGTATTAATTTGTTACATTACAAACGTACCACTCATTTGACAGATAGCAGCGTCCAGTTTATCATCACAGGAATTCATAGTCCACTGCCCAGTAGTGGTCATGTGACCGCATCCAGCTGTCTGATGCGGCTCCCCATATTTCCAGTTTGTATACGTCACTTCTTCTTCACCCAGCCAGGTGAATCTCCGTCCCTGAGAAAAAACAAGTTGCTATAAACAGTCTCCTCAGGCAGGACAATAAGTTTGTAACTGTGTACCTCTAAACGTCTTAACATGTGTCTTAATATTATAATCAGACACACGGTGAGGTAACAGGCTCACTCCATAATTGTAGAGTCCTATCCATGCGGGCCGGTGCAGGCTGTTGATCAGGAGTGTGAGATAAGCCTGCTGGTAGGGATCCTTCAACATGGCCAGGGTCCCATTCAAAGATTCACAGAGGTGCAGGGCTCCGATCCAGTCCAGACGCTTCTCCACAACCCGGTAAGTCACTCCACCCAGCTCAACAGGCGTTGACAGGGAGGCAGGGATAAGGACCGGGGCTCGCGGCAGACCTGAATCTGAAGAAATAACAAAGTTGCACAGAATGGTTCAAGTCAACTTCTCTTTTTGGTCCAAATTCTCTACACTTTTTTAAAGCAGAAAACGTTTGTGGACATCATACCTTGTTGCCTTTGACAGATGAAGCCATTACTTTCCATCTCACAGGCTCGGGAGGCCCACATGCCGGTGTTCTTCTGTGGGTTCCCATGAATCATCACCACACAGTTTCCCTGGGAGAGGACAGAAACATTTTCAGAACAGGAACAGGTCGAGGATAGCATCACAACTTGTGTGCTTATAGGCGAGTGTTGTGGGAGTACCGGGGTCCTGTTGTGGTGTGGTCCGCTGTTGTCGAGGGGCTCTCCAGGAGCCCAGTTGGTGTAGCTCAACAGGCCTGGCTTGGCCCACTGGAAATTACCTTTAGAGTCTGAGGTCAGACCCACCCATAGGTCAACACTGGCATTTTGAAGCAGGGTGGTGACGAAGGCTGAGAGAGGAATTGATTGCATCAGTGTGAATGTTGGCAGTGAGACTCAGTGAGACTCAGTAATGAATAAAGCGATTCCAATTGAAACTAAAATGATACTTGGAGTGCACAGAGGGATGCAACAACATAATCTGCTTGGCAGGGTCAATGAAAAGACTGATGCTCTAACATACTACATCAATCTGACGCTCACCATGTCAGACCAGACATTTATCTACTAAAAGTAGTAGGATCTGAAAGATGAATAATGTACATTCAAGTAGAGAGATGAATTCATGAACCTTTGTTTAACATTGTGCTGGATGTTTTTGTATTATGCTGTTATTACCTTGCTCCAAATGATTGGAAACCACTGCCGGTACACCTCCCTGCGTTTCACATTTCAACTTGGTTGCAGACCATGTGAGTCGGTGTGACTGATCAAATGCTCTGAAACACTGCAGAAACACCACAAGTCATTGCAGTCATTTATTAATTTAATATTGATCAGGTTAGGTTGAGTTGGAAACAGAGCAGGTGCCTGAAAACAACAGTTTTCTTACCTGCCTATATGATATACTTCTTTGATGCATTTGATACATCCTGAATCCTTTATATTTCTATACTACCATTAACCAAGCAATGTACTATTTATAAACTCACATTCTTACATTTTGTTCAGTTGGACTTTGCACACACATTGTTTAAAGTAAGTAAACAAGATAACACGTACATAGTCAAAGTTGAGAAAATGCAATACAAATATGTGGGTACCACTTTACAATAAGACTACCCTTATGAAGGATTCATAAAGGGTTTATAATTAGGTTATTAATTAGGTTATAAACACTTTATTAATCATTAAGAACCATTTATAAACCAGTTCTAACATAGTTTTCATACATCAACACAGGCTCACTATTTGACAAGATGACTAAGCCTTATATTGGCTACCTAGCTTACTTAGTGTTCTTCATCAGCCACCATCTTGGTATCTGTGGTTCACTGAGTTGATTCTCCCCCCATCCATCTTGATGTTTCTTGGCATCTCTTTATGACCATTTATTTATGAGTTACTAATATTTATAATTTGTTTAAGTCATATTAAGCCTTAAAGTTATGCATAAATAGCCATGGCTCTATGTCAATTATGGGGTTTCATCATATGCCGTTTCCATGGATCCCTCGCCATAAAAGATGATGTCGCTATAACTCCTATGACAATGTTCAAAAAGTGCTCAAACTTCACGTGTGCTAACAGTCCAGCCGTGAAGACATCTACGGGACAGTTTTGAGATTTCTTCAAATGTCGGTTTTCTCATAACTTCAGTGAAAATGCTCCAAATGGCCCAAAACTTCACAGGTTTGGTAACGATGCAGCCATCAACGCATCCAAGCATATTATGGGATGTCATCAAATTCCGTTGGCATGGCGACAGATCATTCACCATCAAGTTAGTTCAAAAGTTTGCAGTTCAAATATTCTGCTGCTTTTCCAATCCTTTTTACTTTATTTTCTCTTCACACATTCAAGCCCCCAGTGTTCATGTATCATTTCAATCTAAATTCTTCACTTTCTTCTTACACATTACATTTCAGCATAGCAGTTTAGCGTCAGATTTAAGCAAGTATGTCCCTGGTGGGTACGTGGAACCCATCATTACACCAGTGTGTAGAAGATCTTTATACTGTAATCAATAAACATGTATATGTGTGTAGAATAACACTCCAATTAAAGTGTATGGTCGATGCGGGCGAGAAGTTTGTGATGAAGCCGAATGCAATCGAAAAGGATGTATTACGCTCGTTATCTTGTAAATTGCTCTCTTACGTAAGGACTTCTTTTAACCACCTTAGCGAATA
>NW_011348482.1:140116-270030 GCF_000735185.1 Notothenia coriiceps
GTCATAAGAGATGCCAAGAAACATCAAGATGGAAGGTGGGAGAATCAACTCGGTGAACAACAGATACCAAGGATGCTGGCTGGCTGATGAAGAAGAAGACGAAGTAAGCTAATATAAGTCTTAGCAGTACAGATAAATGTGGGCTCACTATTTGGCAAGCAACTGGTCACAGTTGCCATGTTTATCTCATGTCTTATAAAAGCTTATTCATGATTTATAAAGTGTTCACAACCTAATTAATAAATTAATTACAAACTATTAGTAAACCCTTTATAAGGGTAGTCTTATTGTAAAGTTCAGAACATAAATAGAATGAGATTAATAAAAATGATAAAACCCCCAGTATGATCTCCTAGTGTGTTGAAGCTCTACCTTATGTTGGAAGGAAGACCATCCGTCATGGCAGCCTGCAGGTGGGTGTGGGATTGAGGGGGTTGGAGGGATGGTGCCTGTGACATTCACTCTCTTACAGATGTAGGGAAGGTCAGAGTGGCACTTCTGATCAGCCCAATCTGCTGTTTGGGAGTGGAAAATACATGTATGTGTATTCAAATATGTCTCTTGAGGTCTCACATTTCGGCTGTTCTTACCTTTGTTGGCAGACATGTGGATACACCTGCGATCACGGCTGACTGGGTGGGGCCTACCAAGGGCCCAGGACACGTAATTGAGCACCGAGTTGTCAGACCAGTGGAAACGGCCATCATTCTCGTAGGTGTGAAGCCCCAGCCACCAGTTGTCCCCATGTGCCTTCGACATCTAAACGTGAGATAGAAACTGTGAAAGGTGTGTTGAGGCCTCACAGCCTTTAAGTCTGCCATGCAGAATAAAGACAATAATTACACAGACCACAAACAGGTTGCTGCTTGTAAGGTATTTCACAGAGTTTTGCCCTTGTTAAACGTAACTGCCTGCTTAACCACAAGTAATTATTTGCATTTTTGGATAATGTCATCTCGTATAAACAATTATGAATTTTTTGATAAAGTGTGCAGTGCCTTGCTTAAAGTGTTGGCAAGAAAAGCTTCTTCCTCAGCTGAGTGGACGGAGGCCAGTGAGGAATAAAACCAGGAGCATATCCTCCGGGCCTGGTCCCAAGTGCTGCGATGGTCAAAAAGTCTATATTCAGCCTCCTGGAAGCCAACCCACTCCGGGGAAGTGCTGCCTGAAAGGGGGAGAGAAGAAAGATAGATAGTCATGAGACATAATAGGAAGGTTTAGATAGAAGCCCTTTGGAAATCAATTCAGTATGCTGAGAGAAGTTCAAAGCTTAGAGAAAAACACTGACCTTCAGATTCTTCTGGTTCCGCTTCAACAGTACCTGAAACAACACACATCATAGATTTCATTCATGAAATACATAATGTGGGAGACTCTAAATGCAATGAATGAAAACTGGAAATCTTGAGAGACTTGTATCAGAGTAATGCTATGGGTGGAGAGGGTATATATATAGATTATTAGAAAATGTTCAGTGTGAAAACGAATACAAACATTACTAATTCTGGCAGATGATTTAGAGGTAAAGTGTTTAACATTTATGCATTCAAATGTCTAAAAATGTCTAGACCTTTGTTGAAAATGTTTTGAGTGGTTTAATGAAATGATCCCAACAATTTTCAGATTAAGATGAATGCCATATTTGTTTTGAGTTAACTGTTTTTTTTTTGTTTACGATAAGTCAACCAGATATGGAGTTGTCATCCTTTTGCACATGCGTCAGCTTGAAGTTGTCTCACAGAAGCTGTCTTAAATGACCATTTTATCCAATTTGAGCAACATTTTTACTGTACACTTTTTTAGATCTTGGTTGTTTTGACTTTATATTTAAAAATGTTTATTCAATAAACCTAAGTTAATCAAAAAATACTTTCAGCAAACATTTCTGGATGGTTCGCAGCTTCTCCTCTCGTGTCTACTGTTGAAATGCTGATTTGTAAACGTTTTTACCATTTTCAATCAGTAAGTCCATTGATTTTGTAAAAGAGAAAACATCTGTGGATAACTTTGCTCCTGGTAAAAACCTACTGAATGATGAACAATGAGAGACTGAATTGTCAATGACCCTCTTTTATTATTGTTATTGTTATTACATATTATGTCTATTGTTAAAGGTAGGGTATGTAAGTTCGAGAAACTGGCTCGAGATCGCTAGAATTTGAAAATACACGACCGGAGAAAATCTGCCACTTCCTTATAGAGCCCCTCCTCCAACACACACGAACGCGCACATGATGAGGGCACGAGATAAGTTTGTGCACAGATGGAAGGCTGACAGGCAGGTAGGCCATCCAGTTATTTTAGCCTGGCCGGCTAAAAGCTAGAATGATTGGTCGTACTTTTTACAGCATTAAGATATTCATTGCTATCGGGATGTTAAGAGCATTCCATGGAATGTAACAAAAAGTGTATCTTGAGCCCGTTTCTCAAACTTACATACCCTACCTTTAATGTNACACACACGAACGCGCACATGATGAGGGCACGAGATAAGTTTGTGCACAGATGGAAGGCTGACAGGCAGGTAGGCCATCCAGTTATTTTAGCCTGGCCGGCTAAAAGCTAGAATGATTGGTCGTACTTTTTACAGCATTACAGCTTCCACGGAAGACATTTTTTTATGGAGTTTTTGTCAAAACACTTAAGATATTCATTGCTATCGGGATGTTAAGAGCATTCCATGGAATGTAACAAAAAGTGTATCTTGAGCCCGTTTCTCAAACTTACATACCCTACCTTTAATGTTCTTATACAGTTTAGGACTTTCAGAATAAGGCCAAAGAAGTGTTCCAGTGTTGTTTTACCTCGAGGGATCTTGCAGATCCAGTCTAACTCAGAGTCACAGTGCATGGCCAGCCAGGTCATGGTGCCCAGGTCTGCTGCAGCACATTGCCGGACATTGTAGTAGTAGCGGCCGAAATTCTGGTACGTGAACTAAGACACAAGCAAAGAGTAAACAGATTATGCTTCAAAATTATTTTACTCAGCATTCGTACCAAGGTTGCATTTTGTCTTTACTCACAGCCACTCCATCACTCCACTTCCAGCTGCCGAGGTCCATCGGGTTTCTGCGATTCAATCCAATCCAAAACCAGTGCTGCTCATCCTCTGACTCCCTGTAGACCACATCATCATCATCATCATCATCATCATCATCATCATCATCATCATCATCATCATCATCATCATCATCATCATCACCATCATCATCATCATCATCATTGTCAGCATCACCATATCACACCACATGCCCCCCGGACAGAGAGGCACACCCACCCAAAGGCCTCATGGAGGACCTGCAGGACAAAGTGCTCCTCCTCGGGGCTGCTGATGCTCAGCAGGTTGGCTCCGTGTCTCCGGCAGGTGAGATGAGCCTGCAGCCAGCTCAGCTTCTGCTCCAGCTGGGAGGAATGGAACACCTGCACACACGAGATAAAGGTGTTAAATAGATCTTAAATGAAATGCAATACTAGTGTAACAGCATTCGAATTTGCAGTTGTGTCACTTCAACTTTTGTGTCTACTACTTGACAGTGAAAACTGTGATAAACTTATTTTTTGTTATAGGCTTTAATGATTTCAATTATCCTTTTTTTTAATTCTACACTATATATTTTTAGGTAAAGTTTATGCATAGCAGCTCACAATATTAATGAGTAACTAATTGGATCAAGGTTTTGGTATTGGTTCTGAAAATATTCACATTTTCATTAACTATCTATACATTATTATAAGGTTTGAAAAATACACTTTCAGATATGATAAATGTTAAAGAAATTATCCTGACTAATGTATTTATGAGATATGTTATCCTTTTTAGTTAAAGACAGAATATCGCAAGATTTGTTTCAGCATTTCATAATGAACACTTTTAGAGTTACTTCATTATGAAGTCTATCTTGTTTTTAACTATGAAGAAGTTGAACTTCTGCTTCAAAATCACATACAAAAATAGTTATTCCACTTTGTCTGAATGATCAGATTACATAACCCCTTCAGATGTTCACACAATAAAATGAGAAAAGCTACAATTGATCTATTACCCAGTTTAGCCATTTAAGTCCAACACTGAATAAATGAAAGACTAAAACCCAAAGTGTGCTGGAGTGACCCTGTGAAACACCTTGTAGCAGTAGCGCAGGTTGCTGTTGCTCTTCCAGCCGCTGGGACAGGCGCCGCTGAGGCTGGGGGTGGGCTGCGGGGCGGGGGGCTCGGGGCTCAGAGACGTGTCCTGGTTCTGACGGCAGATGAATTTCGCCTTTGATGACGCACACTCCTTCACCTCCCACAGACCTGTTGCGGAGCCCATCGCCATGGAAACGCATCCGCCGTGGACGCTGACTGAAATAGATAAAGATAGAGGGATGAATGTAAGTGAGTGGAGAGAATGAGGCGTCCATGGTGAAACTTGTGGAAATAAAGAAATGTAAAAGATTTGAGGAAAATGTATGTTAAGAGTTGTATGTTAGAATAAAATCTCCAAACAAGGGCAATGTTTCCTTTTTTAGGTTTTTCTTTCTCTAATCTTCCTTATTGGTCTTAGTTATGGATCATATTTTTTCTAATGGTGTGTACATCAGGAATAGTCTTCTACATGATGAAATGTTTTTGCTTAGTTATAACTCACACCAAAGTCTTTCACAGCATAGTCTACTAAAGCATCAAAGGGCAGCCATAGTCCCTGCTGAGTTCAGACAGTTTATATTTTTTGGATCTATCTCTGACTTGAAAGCCAGAGGTCTCGCCCACAACTGGTTTTTGAGTCAGCTAGTCTGGTTTGGAAATGAGGGTAAATCCAAGATCCCTGATAGCCCGAATTGTACAAGAAGTGTTCGCCAGTGTGCTGACTCATTCCTCATGCTGGGACTTTTTCTTAACTGCTGATCATTTTCATAGATTTGGATCTTACCAAGTCTGCTTCACAGCCAAATCAGGATACCACGATATAGTCATTCGAAGTCTATATTTTGGCTAAAGATGAAACACCTGGGACCTATCCAGTTTCTTGTTCATAGATTAAATCCAAAATTGTTATGATTATTGACTCAGGTTTAAAAAGAACTCTTCACAGCATAAAGAATGAAGAAATGAAAAGGCAGTGGGTGGAAAAGATACTGCAAAAATCCCAGTATGGTCATCCTGCATCCTGTAAACATAATCAGATCATTTTGCAGGTCATGAACAATAAAAATAATCACACACTCACTCAATAAGTGACTTACCTGGTTGATCACGATTCCAGTTGGTGTAAGACACCTCATCCCCGCTGAGCCAGTGGAAGGAGCCGGGGCTGGTCTGGTCATGGAGGCCGATCCAGAAGGAGTCTCCAGAGCGACCCAGCACCAGGCTGTTGGCGAAGGCCTGCTCGAACCTTAGATTTACAGGGTTTCTTTTAGAAAGGCAGCACTGACAAAACTGATATCTGTGTGAGTGGGACTGTAAGTGTTACTGTTCCTACCTATTGGTAATGGTGACGAGGGCGGCTCCATGGTCCTCACACGCCTTCTTGGCTTCATCAAAGATAGACAGATCTTCTCCCACCCAGTAACACGCTGGACTGTGCCACTTCCAGCCCTGTGGAGAGAAGGGAGATTAACAGGATATGGACAATTTAAAAAATAATAAGTTAACCTTTCAAAGAGAATAGAATTTTACAATGCTTCTCAACACTCTAACCGAGAGGTGTTTTCAATAGTTTATTCGGCTTAACAAGTAGAATAATTCTCTCAACACATGAACAGACACTTCATCCATCAGTTTATCGCAAACACTTAAAATCAGTGTTTTACTGGAAAACAGGGAAATTAATTAATTAAGAAATCTTTGTAAAGTTACTAAGGCTGCCAGGATAATGTTGTGGAGCAAAACAAATACAACCTTTTCCACTGAGATGTATTGGTGAGGAAGTATAAAGCTACAATAAATGGAAATGTTCAAGTAAAGTACCTTGATGTTGTACAATACTTGAGTAAATGTTTCCTTCAGCCTCTGCTTTAAAACCATAAATGATTCACTCAGAAAATCCTTAAAGTCACAAAGGATCTATTTAAGCCAGTCAAGTGTATGCCAAGTACAGAACAATAAAAAGAACAGGTCTAGGCATGCAGAAATAACTTTTCCCTGGCCTCAATTCCTGCTGACAGCTCAGACCTACTGTAGCTGCGGACGTGTACAGATCTATGGTACAGATGCAGAGCGCTGCCAACACGCAGGAGGTCAGAGGAGGTGATATTTTGCAGGAGAATGATAGTGAGAGACAGTTAATATACAGCATTGTGTGAATAAACCCAACCTCAGGCTTTTTGCGCAACAACGTTTGGCATCTAGTCAAAAACCTCAAAGATTACAGCTGGAGAGGTCTGGTCCGTTCAAACTCTAGTTTTGTTGACTCTCTTTATTGTCCTTTCTCTCCCTAGTCACTACATCAGTGTTGAATTATAGAATTCTTATAACATGCCATTATTAATACCTATAACATGTTACATCAACAAGACAAATTGCAA
The DNA here is from genome assembly GCF_000735185.1 of Notothenia coriiceps. Lineage (NCBI taxonomy): Eukaryota > Metazoa > Chordata > Actinopteri > Perciformes > Nototheniidae > Notothenia > Notothenia coriiceps. The sequence continues at coordinate 146,619 of NW_011348482.1, forward strand.
CTAGAATCTATTACGATATAGTAATGCTATGAGACACCACACTTATTTCCACCCATATGTCCATTACGTATTATCCTTCACATAAATAACACAGAAGCTGATTCAATTAACAAGTAAATTAAATGATTTGAAAATAAGCAATATATAAGCCTGGCCTATGCAGCAAAGAAGCATTGTCTTTTTTATGGAAAGTGCATACATTAATGGTCTCTACCCACTCCTGAGTGAAATATCTGTCTCCATAGCTGCTAAATAATGTATAACACATCAACATGGGCTCCACGGTAACTGGGAGAGATATTATCAATTTATTCTGAATTTAAACCGATTCATTGATTAATCTAGAAAGTAATTGGAAGGTGAGAGGAGGCTGTGGTTCAGTGGATAGTGTGCTGGACTCAGCATGTCGTTGTGTCCCTGGGCAAGACACTTCACCCCAAATTGCTCCTGTGGGGATTGTCCACAGTACTGAATGTAAGTCGCTTTGGATAAAAGCGTCTAACAAATTACATGTAATGTGATATAATGTAATTGGAAGGTTAGTCGATAGCAACCCCTTTCTCATTGTTTTAAGTTATTATAAATCCAATCTCGGAATACATCTAGAACTTAATCAGGAACTGTCTCATTAAAAACAGAGAATAAAAAATCCCCAAAAATGAACACAACCAACAAAGCTCACATTTAAAGGATGGTAGGGGCCCCCTTGTGACTGAGGGGGTCTTAGCAGCTGCTAACGCCGAAGGCTGCCACTGATCAGTGTTGTCTCATCACTCTGTTTATTCACACATTAAGAAACTGAGTTATCCTTATGATAAAATCTCTATCTTTGGAAGCAGAGACGCAACACTTTGATGAGTGACTGCTCCAGTGAGTAAACAAAATGACAACATTACAGTGATGAGCAATCCTTTATATTTGTTGAGTAATGAGCCGAGTGCATGATGGGGTATGTGATTTGGGGATCATGTGGTGTAATGTTGCTAAAGCAGTCAGTGTTTCTGTCGTTGTTGTTTCACATGTTGCGTGAACTGATCTCGTCTGCTCGATACAGAGCAAACTGCCACGAGGCCCTGCATCATGTGCCATGCCAAATGACCCTCATCACATGACCACCCATGGTGTCCTGCTCTCCAGGGAGAGGGAAGATTCATTACACCAAACAGTCCGTACAAAGATCTTTGTTAAATGTGACAGCTGAGAAACAGCATGACTCATCAAAAACATTTAGCAAACATATGACATTGTTGAAGTGTATAAAGAACACAAGCACACACTTTGTTTGCTTCTATCCCTATATGTGATAACATATGTCACACTCTACAGGAAAAAGGACAGGGAAACTTACTTGGCCAGTGACCATAGAAAACAGTGGTCAGGTACAGATAAGTCAGGTATGAGAGGCTCAAAGTCTCATATGGAATGAATTATGGTCCGGGAAATCAGAGACAGATGTAGATATATTCTCCAGATGGGATTTTGTTCATCATGTTGGCACAAGCAGTGGTGGTACAATTTGTTGTTTGTACAGACCGGACTTGTTGAAGCAAGACACAATGACAATTAAAAAAAAAAATATATATAATGATTTTTCTTCTTTTTTGGGAGGGGCCAATGAAAAATATTCAAAGGAAGAGTGTGAGTGTGCAGCGTCAGTGTGTCTCGGCTGCATGCTCACCGTCTTAATGGATTGATTTATATACAGTTAGAGGCCGGGGGTGGACTGGTGGACAAGTGAGAGATGAAAGAGAGTTCTGGGGAAGGGGGTCAAAGGTGAACTGCTGAAATACTAAATAATAGTTGTGTTCCCTGCTACACTACAAACTGTCAGCAGCTGGAATAAGAGAGAGAAATGCTAGAGGACATCAGATTTTTGTGTGGGAAGAAAAGAAACAGAAAAAAGTCCAGAGTAATCAGTAATCTAAAGTAGTGTTTCTCAAATGGGGTACTAGTGCCTCTACAGGTACTTTGAAGTACTACAGGGGGTACAAGATATTTAAAACAACATTTTAATTACAAAAATGTTTACTATGATAATTATACTAACATATTTTAATTACAAATCTAAATGTAATTTTGATTGGCCACATTTTTATATATTTTTAATATCTATTAGCTGCCATAAAAAGAAAAAAGCACTGTCACAAGGAAGCCAGTTTTGATACAGAATGACAAAGGAAAACCCATAAAATGTTAAAACAAAGCAACGATACAGCTGAATACACAGTGAAAAATGTAAAAACGTGTTTCTCTCTTAATTATAAATGCAGTGCAATGCCGTTTGAATGTTATTGCATGATGGCAAAAAATCGGTTTGTCTTGAAATTGTAACTTTTAAGTGTTTTTCAGTTAAAAAGAGTGCTGCAATATACTGTTCTTTGTTTAATTTTTAACACCCGGTTAAAATGTTCATGACAAGACAATGAAGCATGAAGCACTAAATGCAAAGAGAGTATTACTTGTTTGCAGTCTTGGTGTTTTGGCTTCCCATCAGTCTTTGTGCCCAATTTCTTACAGATGGAGGCCAGAGTCAGATTACAAGGGCTGTCATCCCAGCGGCCCTCCTGCATATTTAAGCAAGACACAAACAGAAAGAGAGCACACAGCTGTTAAATATATACAAATGTCGGAGACTGGCTGTCAGTGAGATAACTTTGAGGTGATTGAGTCCCCTGACTTTGGGGGTCAGTGTGAGGGTGAAGGGGATCGACTCACAGCTCCCCAGATGGAGACACAATCTTCCAGGGTGTTGCGGAAGTTGTTGGGTTCAAAGGGGTGCCAGTAGGTGAAGATAACGGGCGTGTGGTCAGTCCATTGGAAGTCCATTTGCATATTAGTATCATGGAGCCCTATCCACAGCTGGTCAATGTCTGACAGAAGCAAAAGAGAGAAAACATTTCACCACTGGAAAAAGGATGCAGATAAGATAAGATAAAATAAGAAAGAAGGTCAAAGAAGGAAGATAATAAGGACTGGAAAACACCTTGAAAATGCCATTTTGTGTTGATATTATAAGATTCAAGGCTTTATTGTCATGTGCACATTAGCTACAGTATAGATATGCCAATGAAAAACTTAAAGGGGACCTATCATGCAAAATGCACTTTTGTACGTCTTTTATACATGAATTTGTGTCCCCGGTGTTCCAGGGAACTCACCAAGTGTCAGAAAACACAACCCTCTCTCTTTTCATCCATACCCAAATCTCTAAAAACGGGGCTGCAACGGAGCTGATTATTAATTTAATTTTTCTGGCGTCAGAAAATGGTGCTCCGCCTATATGGGCAACTCTCCACCTATCAGGGGAATGAGAGACCGCTTGAAAGCGCTGGAGACGCTGTAGTACATATGCCAGGCCTGTAAGTGGCGCTGTAGTCTGCCACAAAAGCAGATTCAGCCCTTGCAAAAACAGGGCTGGAAAAGAGCAAATAGAGCAAAATGAGGCATGGCTAAAATGCATGATCTGTTTGGTATTTTGAAAAAAAAACTTCACAGACATGTTTTATATAGGTATGGCCCTACAATATATGTTTCAAATATAGCATGATAGGTCCACTTTAAGTCACAGGCTCCTCCAACAGTGCAACATGAATATATATAGGACATAAAATAAATAAAACAGATACAATATATATATATATATAAATAACAGGAATGTTTACTTTTTTAAATGTATCCAAATCTACCAGAAAGTGTTCAGATTTGAAGCAGAAAAAAGCACAGCTAACACATTGGTTCATTGTTCTCCCCCTTTGTTCATTTAAACTGAAGAATATACATTAAAAAGTGTTTTGAAGTACATAAATCATGTCACATCACCTTTCTTGACGTTGCGTATGATGAACTCTAGCTCAGGTAGTGTGTGGATGCTGACCAGGTTGGCCTCCATCCTCTGACAGCTTTTCTGAGCTGTATCCCACTCTATCTTGTCTGAATTCAGCTTGTAGCAGCCAGCCTGGAAAGCCTGCCAGCCCACATCACACTCATATTTCTCATCATCTGCCCACGAGTCTGTGGGAGCAAAAAGATGAAACCCCTCAAACTCCGGACTTAAACTGATGCATTTCACTTTAATGGACTAGTTTTAATGTCAGTACACAGACCGGTGGTGAAGGGGTCCAGGGTGGCATTGGGCCTCTTCTTACACACATATGGCAGAGCAACAGAGCATTCACGATTTTGCCAACGACCTGATGACTCAGTTCTTATCACGGCACAGTTCTCCTCCTCAGCGTGGTTTGGCTGGTCTGTAGGAAGAGAGTTAAGAAAGGAAACAGTGAAGGACTGAAAAAGCACTGGGATCACCAAAAAGAGTGTATTTGAACTCAGAGCAGTGTGTTGGTGAAAACGAGCAAACAAGCTTATTCAGCATTCTGTGGGAAATAGATGTTTAAAAAAGCCCACAGATGCTTTGAGGTTTTAAAAAAGTCAGTAAACGTTGAGTTGTTTTTACAGTCTAACCTTGCTCCCAGTTGAGATATTTCAGTGGTGAGGAGTCGGCCCACTGCCAGCCTCCACTGATGTCCAGGTCATTCAGGCCAATCCACAAAGCTGCACTGTAACCTGTCAGTAACCCTGAAACAGAAGAAAAACACAGCTCTTAATTTTTTGGAAATATGACAAAAATATGTTTTCTTTGGTGAAGGGGGACACAATGAAAGATAACACTCAATAGTGTGCTTTGATTTCCAGTCCATTAATCTCTCCAGTTATCTGTGGATTTAACTGTCAACTGTTGGGCGGACGACATGATTGTTATATGATTGACAACAGTCACAACGTCTCAGAAATCTATTATTACCGTGCACAGCAAATACAAGTAAACATGATGCTATCGACATTTTCCTTAATTGCTAAAATAGCTTATAGATTAATCATTTTAGATTATTTTTCATGTCAGTCAAGATAAGAAAAAAGGCTCTATTTATAGGCTTGAAAACACAGCTACTTGTTAAATACAATATGATGTTCACTGACATTCAAATTTTTTTTCATTATTACTGTCAATTTAAATACATCCTTGAAGGTTATAAACAAATTAGAAAATCTTAAAATGTCTCTCAATCTTTTCTATGCTGGTATGTCAATTCATGATACATTGTCTAACCTTTTGCTCAGTATTGATTTATTTGTACTGTATCTTTCTGAGGTTTTATATGCTAGTGTATTTTGTCTTGTAGATTGGAGTGTACCCAAAATAGAGCTACTATAAAACAGAAGTGGATGCCTCTGTTCACGTATGTCTTCATTTGCACATTATCTTTACCATTGATGTATGTCTGCTCATGCAGCTTAGTGATGCTAAGCAAGTCTGATCCCTGCTGCTGGCAACTGATCCGAGCCTCGCTCCACGACAGCGTAGCCTGGAAGTTAAACTGGTAACAGCTGTCGGTCAGCGGGTCAGTGTCCCAGAAGGTCTCACAGCCACTGCCTGACGGTGAGGCGAGGAGATAAGAAGGTGGTTAGGCCAAGGGAGAAAGCAGGGAAATAACAGCAAAGCAAACAGTTGGGAGAGGGGATATTGTGGTGAAGCTTGCTGAGTTTGATCAAGTTCAAAGTCATAACTCACTCTCTACGGGACAGAAGCCCCAACGCTCGTCTTTGCCGTAGTCGTGGGTGGTGGCGCACCAGAGGTGACCGTCCTCACGCCCGATGCTGGTGCAGCTGTGGAACCACTGGCCGTCATACAGGAAGGGCAGATAGCAGGGCCGTCCGTTAGAGTTGCCCTGGATTGTGTAGATCTCTGGGAACACAGAGAGGAGAGACTTTGAATCCCCGTACGCAGCAGGAGCGACGTGCTCGTGTTGCCTAAAGTTATTGCTTTGAACTGTGCTGAACTGAAATACCGTATCTGTTTTCTCAAGGATTTGGATAATCAAACACACGGCGAAAAACAGAGGATGATGTTACAGTCAAAACAGTAAAGTCAAATAGTGGTCAGCAGAAGGAAGAGTAAACAAACAGAAATATGAAGGTTGTCCGGAAAATATTATTATACAAAAGGGATTAGATGTAAACATTGATGTTGCAAAGCACAATCTGTAATATATCATAGGCAATCTTTGAACCATAAATTATATATATTATGAATACTTCCTTCCTGCAGCGGTCAGACTATATAACCACCACGGCACCTGGTAGACCCCCCCCCACACACACACACACACAACAACACAGACTATAACACCCCGTACTGTGAAATACAAATGATGTGCAATATATAAATATATATCCGTTAATAACTGTGCAATATATACCTGGCTGCTATATCTTCACAACTGTTACAGGATGTGTATTTTGTAAATGTTTTTTTTAAATCTTTAACATTTTCTTTTTATGCATGCTTCTTAGTTAACATTAAGCTGTCTTTGGCTCTTTTCTGCTTTAACAAATGTAAATGTCCCCTCTGTGGGACGAATAAAGGTATTCAGATTCTGATTCTGAAAATCCCCAGGTCTGGTTTGGAGAAAAGAGCTGGATCTGTAGTTACCAGAACATATTAAACCAATGGAAAGTATGGCAGACATACGAGGGGGGACAGATTTCTGAAACTCCCTCTCCGCTGCTGGCTGGCTGCAGCGGAGTCGCTCCTCTGCTGACTAATGGCAGAGGCATTCCTCTCCAGCAGCGAGTTGACTTTACAGAGAAATGTGTGAAGATCGGCAATAGAAAGCCACAAATGAGTGAAAGAGTTTGAGAAGAGGTCGGACAAAGAAGAAAGTAACAGGAGATCTTGTGGTCTTCCATCTGATTTAATTGGAGTCAAGCAAAGGATGTAAACTAGTACGGCTGACTGAGCCTCGCACAGTTTGTCAATTAAAAACCTGGGACATTTGATATCGGTAAGAATGGTATACTGACAGCGGAAATTAGGCTTAGCAGTAAATCACCACGGCTAGATTGAATCTGGACTGAAAAGTATATATAAATACAAATAAAGTTGAGGGCAAGGACAGCTCCGTGTTTACTGCGAGTTTACAAACACCAGCTATGTTTTCCTTGGCTTTGTGACTGGCAGTCAGCCACTTGTCCTCAAAGATGCCCTAGAAGCAACATTTTGCTAGATCCATTTGATCAGATACAGCTGTGGCCTTCACAACAGTAAGTCTATCTTCCTCACTCAGCGGCCAAACAGAAGAGGGGCTGAATCACCACAGCTGGGAAGTGAGGGGCGTCCTTAGAGTAGTCATAGAGGATATTTTTTCAAGCTAAGGTTTTTTAAGCCTATCCTTTTCCTACATGATCTAATAGGCAATTCTTACAGTATTACGTTTTCACAAACAGAGGCAAAAACAGATCTCTACATGCTCCATGTAAAATATTATTTAAATCTCAGTTTTTTATGTGTTCACCACATAATTGTTGACTTTAAAAATTGTCTTTAGACGAATTACTTATCAATCTCTTTTTTCTTTGGTTCAAAAATCAATACAAATGTTTATTGTTTATTATATTATCCGTATTATTTGCAAACGATTAACGATATTAAAAAAATTAAGCTATTTTAAAAGGAATTAGTGAGTGTAGTTGTCCATGTTTAGGTGTCTGAAGAATCCTTCTTCTGCAAATTGAAATTGGATTTGATTATTAGCATGCTTACCACGATATGTTTTGGAGCACAGGTCCTCTACCCCACCATGCATGGTCCACTTGAGCTTTGAAGGGGGGACGGTTGAGGAGGAGTTCCACAATGAGGGTGAGGGAAGATAGATGTTGAGGTTGTCCAACACCTGGCCACAGTTCCAGGTCCAGCGTATTCTGGGGGGCTCGTGGTCACATGTGTACACGCCCAGAGGAGACCTGTCCGATCTGGAGCTGGCGTTACCCGTGGTTACGCCCAGGCACAGCGAGGAGCCCAGGTTGAACAGGCGACCCCGGGTCACCCACTTCCAGCGCTGGTTGTCTTCCTCACAGGAGGATGCCAGGACCAGGGAGTGATCCCGCACCCCCAGGCACCCCTGGGCGCCCTCATGGAAGAAAGCGAAATCGTCAGAGTCCAGCGGTGCTGTGCAGAGAGAGGAAAACAATGGCATCAGTCAATAACGCTGATGAAAGCAACATTCCGTGTTAGCAGCAAATGTGGCAGAGAAGAGGTCAGCAGCTGGATCAATATCTCCATTAATGACTGCAGTGCTGGGTCGGGACTAGTTTGAGATTCGCCCTCTGATGTTCCTGCGTAATACACTTCAGTCAGTGGTGTTAATAATAATAATAATCTTGTAATAAACCCTAAATCCCTGTGTACACATGACATGAAAGAGCTTTCAGTAGGGAGAGATTGCAGAAATGTCATGCAATAAACTGTGAAAAGTGGTTACACATGTTTTTAATGCAAGGTTGGCAATCAGGGTTGAATCAACATGTACCGTATTTCAAGAATTACCCAACACTGACCTGGCCTTGCCTCTCATTGCATTGTGTGGTGTCTATTTATGTTGGGTTTGACTATGCAGTTTTGGGAGACACATAATATAAAAGGGCTTTATCATAAAAAGCTGTTAGGTGATGCAATTGACCAAAAATTACTTTATGTTTTGACAGTTCTCAACTTGAGTAAATTGATGAAACTGTAATTATCCCCAGGGGAGAAATGGTTGTTTTCATTCTGCTGACTTCTCACTGCTGTACACTGTTGACACAACTTCAATGTGATTCTCATAGGAGCTATGGTTTACTAACTTAAAGTTTTGCAGTATTCTCAAATACTCATATACTACACAAAAATATCAAATAGAAACTAAATGTTACCAGAAAACTGAGTCATGGAAAAAAGTGTTGGACTTAACACATTCAGAGCAGTGGCTGGGCGCAAGCCTCAGTGACTGGAAGTCTGGGAACAAATGCAACACCCTTTCTCAAAAATATATGTGGTTTTCCTTCATTCCTTTATGATATTTCTTTGTGAAGGATTTAGAGATTGGTAACCAGAGGCCATAATTGTGAAGATAATGGTGCGTGGTAGTGAGTCTGTGTGAAGTTGGTAAACAGAGAGACAAATCAGGAGTGTAGGAGTGATTCTAAATGAAGGTTGTGCTAAAAGGATTTAAAGGAATATGCCTTCACATAAATCCTTTCTCTAAGACCTGAGAATCAGAGGAGAAAAAAAATGAGACCTACAGCATTCCTTCTCGCCGGGCTCCTGTGAGAGGCCAGGAAGTGGGGAAGGTAGGAAAAGATCACTGTGCATTTGGTTGAAAAACATAACTCTCCTATGTGTGGAAACTTCACTCCACTCTGCGGCTCTCTCTTGTTTCCTACTTCTAAGCTCAAACACTCAAAACCTCCTGTGCTGCTTTTATAGACACAAAGACAATGGAGTCCCATCAAGAGCCCCTACATAAAACGCCCTGTAATCTGGAGGAGACGGTAGACACGCCTCTCTCCTCGCTCTCAGCCTCTGCGGTTGAGTTTCTCAGAAGCAGTGTTAGCTCTTTTGGTCGGTAGCAAAGCAGAACGAGAGCGCAGTGGGAGAGTGGTTAAGCATACGTTTGAAAGTGCTCTTTATGGTTAATCAGATATAATCACCACCATGTTCTTTTTATAACTCCATATATCTTACAGTAACACCCAGCTGTTCGGCTTGCTTACTGCCTGTTCATTGTTTTGATCGTTAAAGATTCAAATCTGTTCACAAAACATCTCAGGGGGGTTAAACATATAACACTGGTTCAGTTATCAAAAAACATCTCAGTTGGTCTTCATTTTCCAGCAGTACGATCTTTGAGTGACTCCTCGATCAAACGTCAGCTAAATCAGCAAAAACCGGTGGAAAATCACTGTCTGGTGAATCCGTTAAAATTGGAAGCTATTTTATAAAAAGAAAAAAAAGAGCATGTAATAGATGAATCAACTATTAAAAAGATGGAATAAAGATGGGTATCATTTTGAGTTTAAACTTTTAAGCCCTCAGGATAGTTTATATAAATCCCTTTGTGCCTTGTCCTCAGTTCTCTGCTGTAATTAGCTTCCACTATACAATTAAAGTGATGTCTTCCACAATAGACAAATAACGTTATTAACTAAGCTCAGGATGTACGTACACCTACTTGAATAGCTGGTGAAACACTGACTTATTAACAAATGTGCCAACATATCGGTCGTATGACATTTTGTCCTTTTCACTACGGGAATTAAAGCTTTAAAAAAGAAATACATCAGTGTCAGCTCTAGATTCCAACACTGGTACCAGCCCAGCCCAGCCTTACAGAGAGTGTTAAATGAACTCCTATAGATGAATGTAAGCTCAGTATTAATATTTGAATATATAAGAAGTTCCTGGCAAAAGCTTTTGAACCACTATAGACAACCTGAAGCTACAGATCCTGACAGCAAGAAGCAAATTCAAAAATAACTTTTAATTCCAGTCTGGAGGGCACACAACTGGATGTTTGATGTGCGAAAACTCCCGGACACTTAGAGAGAGAGAGAGCAGAATTCCAGATTTACTTTAAGCCATTGAGCCCTGTGAAAGCTAAGCCACAACAGCTCTCCTGCTGTGATCTCATCCTCTTCTTTGCCCTGTCACACCTTTTTTTCAATGTTGGAGACAGTTTCCTGCTGAAAGAGGCTGAAACTCAAAGCCAAGGACACGCGCAAGGAGAGGCACGTATTCCCAGAACCTCCGCCTCCACTATGGGGTCATCTGCTGGACCACGTTTGAGGACAATACTTGCAAACGTGGGTTAAGGCTCAAAAGCAAGTTTCGATATGAAACCATACAAGTTCAACAAACTTCATCACATTGATTGGTAGTGTGTGACTCATAGCTGTTGCCAAATAGTTACCACTACATAGCCTAATTTTCAAATGTGTTGTTCGTAAGATTGTATATTAAGATCTAGATTGACATTCAAGCAGGCTTTTCCCGTAACCTCTCCATATTTTTGACAGATGTCTGCGATAAAAAAAACAGGCCTTTAACTTGCCAGTGTGATATAATGTAATCAACAAATAGCCAGGAAATTCCAGCCTGCTGTGTTTGTTTCTTTGGTGTTTTATGGTGGTCTGGCCTCTGAAGCAACCCAAACTGTGGATAGGTTTAACTTCATCCAAGAACCTTGGCAGTGGAGAGAAAGAGAGGGAGAAAGAAGGGTACGCATCTCTCAGCCACATTCAAAAACGGAGCGAACTGGAACCTCTAGGAAAGTGTGTTTGAAATGTAGAAACATAAGTGAAAAAAGGTGCAATCTGTCATCACTTTCCTCTATTCACACTCATGCATGGTATTGGTAAGGACTGACACAAGATTTTCATCGACATAACTACTACACTGTAGCTATGTTCGTTTGACAAATAAAGAACCTTGAACCTTGACTTATAAAGATAAATGATCTAATCATTTCTGAAAGTTGTTTAGTGTAAGATCAATAACAGTGTTTCTCGTGAGTTTGACACCAGAAACCACCACAGAGCATTAAACTCATTTAGAATGACATTGAACAAAATAAGAAAGTTTAATAATAAAAGGCCAAGATGTTTAACGTTTAACTGGCTGAAAATTGTGCAAACAATAAAAATAACAAATCCAAAAACACATTTCATAAAATAAATCCACAAAGACTATTTTCCCTTCGATCCTTCTGCAGCTCGTCCAGTGGTGCAAAGAATTGAAGAGGGATTGTTAACTTTGGCAACAGGGGAATTTGATGGCATATAGGCAAAATTAGTTTCAAAATAAATCAGCTAAACATCTTGAAAAAGAGCTCCAGCTTGTTTAGGATGTGTATAGCAGGAGCCAATTTTTTAGGGATAAGTACAAGAGTACATACATCATAGACTGCAGCAAACAATTAATTTCATTATCGATTAATCTGCCTATTGTGTTCCAAATTAATTGATGAATTGATTGGACTATAAAATGTCAGAAAGTAGTAAAATAAATGTAAGGTTATGTCATTAAATAAATAGAAAAAAAGTGATATTCAGTCTAATTTGACAAAATAAGAGAAACAATTGCAACATTTATATTAGAGAAGCTGAAGCATTTGCAATATATGTGCATGAAAATGTAAGATTAAAGGAAAAAAATTAGAATTTATCCCTAATCATAGTGAATAAGAGAACGCACTTTATGGTAGCCTAGTTTACCCAGAGTTTAAAGTATTTATGCTCAAATTACTTCATACTGACAATATAGTCCTACAAACAATATCATGATGCAACCCATCTTGAAGTTGCACAGTTCACTGCACAATAATAATAACATCACAGAGAGCTTATTCAAATTATAACACGTTGAAAACAAGCCTGAACACTGGAAAAATGTAATACGAGATGAAAAATAACAACACTTAAAAAAAAGAAAAAAAAGTATGACCTATGTGTTAGAAGACATTGTGTGGGTGGGTGTACTCTCCAAAGCATCCCATAACATGTAATGGTGTAGTAGCTGCTCAGGGTCGGCTCAATGTGTTAATTGCAGCCTGTAACAGGATGTAAAGGTCACATCTGCCCGCAGGGTGCCAAACCAAGCGTCACCCCTTACAATGTAGCCTAAAGGAAAAACACCACCCGGCACGAAAATAGAACAAACAAAGCAATGTGTGCGTTGTGTTGCGGCTTTACATAAACGTATACATAAATAGAAATCACAATAGAGACAGTAAGCCAGCAGCCCCTTCCCTCCTCCCTCCGTTTTTCTCCACATCTGGTTCCACTCACTGCTCGGACTTTTGGTTCGTGGCATACCGAAGCACTAACTGCAGAATGCGCAGAAATTATGTTTATGTGTCGGCTTTCTAACGCATTTCCCAACTGTAAGTCGTTACCAAAAATAGAAAGCATGCACAACAGGTAACACGTCGACTTGGTTTCTCGACTTTTACATCACTGGAATTAAGCGAAAGTGGATATTTTGCTCACCAGTGACGCTCCTCTTCAGTTCCAGACTAAAGACGAATAAATATAAAGTGCATTTGTAAAATAAAAGTTGCCAATTTGTCCATGTTCTCCTTGATTCCTTGGTTCGGTGACGTCCGTTGCCTTGCATGCTCACAACTGCAACCCACGAACACACGCTTAAAAAAAAAACGTCCCAAGAAAAAAGTGATCCGGAGCAGGACTGCCCCAGTGTCTGACTCTGATGTGATGCAGAGACGGAGAGGAGTCTGACCGCTAGAGATCCGTCTGCCTGAGTCAGAGGAGAGTGATGAATGGAGCAGCGTCAACAACGTGTGCGCGCGCGTGTGTGTGTGTGTTTCCCAACATGTGGTCCGGGGACCTCCAGGAGCCTGATAGAACCCCCAATAGCATCCGATGACTGGTGTCAGGGAGAAAACAACACCAACTTGAGAAAAAAGTCTTTAAGATTCCGACAAAACCATTCTGAAAATAGTCATTTAAAGCTAATGTTGGCTGTCGGAAAAAATATATTAAAATACAACTAAATGAAAAGAATACAGTAACGATGAACACAAATCACATGTCAAATCTGATTCTGATATTTAAAAACGTCCGAAATCCATTCTGGACATAATTATTTTAAATATATAGCCTATTATGTTCAGTCTTTTGCACAAAAACAATTCTCTAGAATTTCTGTTTCTTTACTCATGTGTCGTTTTGGCACACAAAGTTGGGCACATAGTCTGCTGACCCCTGGCCCAGTTGAAAATTGTAGAGACCTGGAGGATTACCTCTGGCAGAGAAAGAACCAGAGCTGTACCAAATGTTTGTCCTCACCCCAAGTATGGATAGGACTCACCCTGAGATGCTGAAAGCTGTGGACATTATTTAAACATTATCCATCACACTCCTCTGCCTCTCTTGGAAAGCTATGATGGTGATTGAAGGGAGGATGTGAATCAAATATAAATTGGTATATCAAAGTGAATATTTCAGTCAAAGCTTACGTTTGCATTGAGTTTGAAAACGTAATAAAGGTTTATCCTTACAACATTAACATACAGTTTGAGAAACTTCAAATTGTATCAATTAAATATCTTTGTACCCATCACTTCATACCTGGGCCTTTTCTTCTTTGACGCCTAATGAAACTGCTGTAAAATCGTCATAAAATCGACAATTGTTGAATCTTTTCAACGGCATCAAAACATGTCTTCACTCCGTCAACTGCGAAATGTGTGGCGTAGTTTTGCAGGATGTCCCGCATCACTCTATTGACAATTTCTGACCAACTGGTCAGCAGTTTCTTGGAACCAGGGTGATATCATGTACTATCCACCAGGAAAGTGTAGAGGATGGTAGAGGAGCAGAGGCCCAAATATATAAAAGGGCAAGTTGGCCATTTTTGTTACTTTTAAATAAATATATGCCTGTAATAACTACTTTTATGACAGTTTTAATGGATAATAAAATGTGTGTTTTTCAAACAAAAATGGGGTTGGTTCAAACACTGCTACATCCCAGTTAATGAATGATACATGCAAAGAAATGAAGTATATTTCGGTAAATTCTTCTCGCATGTCCTCTCTCGCCTCCATATTTCTCAGGCATCAGGTACAATGCTCCAGTAATAGGCAATAAGAAGATGTTGATATTGTACGGCGAAGATACTGCTACTATGTGCCAAATAATTTGTTTAACATAATTCACATATCGATAATTGATTTGTTAAAAAAAAGGGCTCTTTCCTAACAGGAGGGCAAAAGGGCATGTGCTGAGGTCTATCTGCACTTGCCTGGATCTGACCAATCACCAGAAATCACCTGTCGTGCAGCAGTGGAGGATTGGTAGGGCGTCAGTAGTGCTTCGGTAGGAGGGAGCTGAGTCTGAAAGCAAGGCTTTGATTTCCTAGTCAATCTATTTTTGAACTTTATCCATGATCTTGAGCTTTGCATAGGGACTGAACTAATAAGATTGTAAGCAGCTGTAACTATTCACCCTTTGAGATAAAGCCATGAGCTCAGATGTCCGGAGGGAGCTCAAATAAGAACCGGTGCTCCTCTGGGTCATTAGGAGACAGGTCTCAGTGAGGTGAGTGAGCGTGTGCATTCTATTGAAAGATTTGTGGGCAGGACTGGTAGAAGAGCTCATGGTACACCCAGAACACGCTGAATATATGGTATATCTTATCTGGCTTAGGAACACGTCAGGATCCCTCAGGAGGAGCTGGAACAGGTTGCTAGAGTGAAAGAACATGGAAAAGTGTATGTCAAGAAACAAAGCAACTTAGCCTCCATACATAAAATCAATATTTGGTGTTTCTCCCAGAGAATTCAGGCACAAATTACATTCAATTTGAGGCCATTGGTTCTAAATTGAAATATTGTAGTATATAATTTATAAGTCATTGGACTTAGGGTTGAACCAAAATGCAATCCTGCTCCACCATCTGGTCCAAAACACAGCTGTTCATCTTTTAGAAATGGGACAGGTTACAAAATCCACCCCGTTTTAGCCTCTCTTTACTGGTTAGAATTATTTTTCTGATCAACCTTAAAGCCTTTCACGGTTCGGATCTATGTTAAGTCTAAAGGCAAGTGTTTTTTTGGGCCCCTCAGCTCTGGAACATCCTGCTTGAGGGCCAGAGGCTTGCAGAATCTGTGACATCTTTCAAATCCCTTCTCTTATCCTTTGCTACAGCCTTTGATTATTTAAGTTGCTATATTTTCAACATTGCTAGTTATTTGCCTTATGTTCTGAATCGTTTTAGAGCATTTTGTTATTAATGTGGCATTAAAGTCCAAGTTTACAGTCAATTTGAATTGTTTCATCCATGTAGTCACTAATGACTAGAGCTGCTTCATTATGGAAGAAATTCCAATTCCAATTATTTTGGTGTGAACAGAGATCACAAATTATTTTACATAATTACCCTTACTCATTGACTTTGGAAACTATACATTATGTACATTCTAAAGTTAAATACATTGCTCTAGTGCACTTTTAAGAGCAAAATTAAGAGGCTTTAGATCTATGAAGCACTTTGTGCTCTATGGAACAATTTAATTTTAAACACATTGTATAGATATGAATGGTGATGACACAGGAGAAATGTCACACCCACAAAGCATGGAAAACAAGGCAGGGTCCGTGTTGCACCTCAGACCACCATCTGTCCCACTAGACAGTTGTGCCGGGGGCAGGAGACCCAATCCATCCTAAACATGGAGGGTAAAGTTAGTACCAAGTCCTCCAAGGCTCCCAGGAGGAGACATCAGGCGAGGAGTGGTGCACCTCAGCAGAGCGTTTCCGCAAAACAGATCATTTGAAGCCAAAGTCGTAATATAATAAAAAATATATTTGGTTTATACTCTGTAAAGTCAAAAACAAAATATGAGTACAGACATAATAAGCTAATATGAATTTAACTGTGTTGTAAATAGTAGGTATTCCTTGAAAGAAAGTGGTAAGGGTCAAGGAAGTCAGACAGAAGCCCAGAACAACAAACCCATTTTAACCAATAGTATTTAATGGTTTATGCAATTCTCTGCTAAGGCCCAATCTCCCCCAACAGAATTATTAGATAAACCAGTCCCTTGCATTTTATTGGCCAAAGATAAATTCAAACATACCTAAATAAATATGTGTGTTTATGAGGGGGTCAGTCAAAAATTATAGCAGTTCTAATTAAAAGGCAACTTGAAAAACAAAACAGTTTTCTCCATAAAACTGCTTAAATTGATAAGTCCTTTAAAAAAAATGTAAAAGGGGTCACTTTAGAACAGCTTCCACTTCCTATCAAGTAACACAACTCTAAAATCATTCATTATAAAAACGGAGGTGGAACACTGCCACCAGCTGGAAGTTATAAGCTTTGGTCACAGGCGTTTGACGAGGAGAGGGGAGAGGGGACGGGGAATCTGTCCATCCTCGTCACAACATTTCTGGGTCTGGAATTGAAGCGGGGCAGGGGGTCCCAGAACAGCAGGTTGGGTGACATGGTGCCATAGATATTTAGGGTTCAATACAATAAACAGGCCAGGCTGGTTCTCTCAGTTCAGGGAGATGAGAACAAACCAAATGTTTGAGCGGGGGGATGTAAGACTACCGCGGAGCAGCATGGCTCATGCATGGGTGTATGTGTGAGTGCTCCCAGTCCTTTCCATCTGGACAAGCTGAAGCAGTTATTTTTACTTTCTTATTTTTTAAAGCAGAAAAGAATATTCCCAAACACTGAACCCCATTTTTGACCAACACAGTGCCAAACCTCACCCCTTACTGCGCAAGTGGTCCAGGGCTTTGACCCCCAGAACAATGCCACCCTTTAATGAAAGGAGGACAGGCAGGCTGATGGGTGGGTGAGAGGGGTGAAGGGTGACGGAGGTCTGCCTTCCCAACCCTGAACATAACTTCTCACCCACCCCTCGCCTGGTCTGACCTGTTTCTCTTTCTCGTCATGGCAAGGTGGGATGCTGTCCGGAAGGGGGACACAATATGGCGTCGCCCCTACCCTACCCCACTCTTTTAAATGGTTCAGTCAATCAATTAAGGGGGGCGGTCTCAGTTTGAGGCGCTGCTGTTGGAGGAGCTGGATGTGGAGGCCACGGCCATGCCCGAGGTGCCCGAGGAGGCCACTGACTTGCGGATGTGGGGCATGAGGAAGGGGTCGCTGGACAGCTGGTGCACATCGATGCGGTCCTCCTTACGGTAGATTAGACATCGCCTTATAAAGGCCTGGAGGAAGAAAGTACATGTATCAGACTTTGTGATATTTTGGTAAATTCTTAAAATGTAAAGATCTAGATACATATGAAATAATATAAAGAGAGAAAGAGGGTAGGAGGATGTTTTGGGATTTGAAGATACATAGATGCGAGGTAAACATTAGATAGTGAGGCGAGAGAGTGTAGTACCTTAGCTTCAGGTGTGACAACTGGTTTAGGGGGAAACTGCACATCTGTTGCCTTCAATATGGTATTCTCCTGTAGGATGTCCTGCTGGGACTGGTTGTGGCCAAAGGGCTTAAGAGAAAGAAGACATTTACATACGATTAAAATAAAATGAATGTAACCAAGGGAACTGAACCCCATTGCATTTTATTAACCAACTTCATAGTTTAAACTCTTGAACTGTACTTTCTTCAGTGTGTGTCTCTTACCTTGCGGCCATACAAACACTGGTAGAAAATGACTCCCACAGACCAGACATCCACCTTGTTAGAGATTTTTGGTGGTTCCTTCCCAACTACAAAGCACTCTGGGGGCAGGTACCTAAAGAAGGGCAAGGGGAAGACATGTCAATGAAGCATTTTCCACAGATAAAAGCATCGCGTCTAGTTTCAAGATGCATTTGGAAGTCAGGACATAAAGACTTGTAATAATCTTTATTTTGAAATGAAATTAACTCTCTTCTATTCCCACTTCCACAGTGAGATCCCTCATGTGGGAGACATGAAATTATTTAGCCTGGAGTGCTGCTTCAGGCAAAACTAGTCAATCCTGTGTGCTGTCAGACCGAGTAACCATAAACTGCTCTGTGGGCCTAATGTAAAACCCACTGCTGCAGCAACATCCACAGTGATTGAAAGGTAACTCCTCAACGTGTGCAAACAGATATCAGATATGGCCTATATAAGTGTGGCAGAGTTTAGCTAGGGTCCAAATCCTTCAATAAAGAAGGTGTTAAACCCCTTATAAGAAGTTAGATCATTCAACATAATGCGTCTGATTTCTTCTTAAAACACTCATACTGTGCACTTCAGATTCTTTTATTTTATCCTTATATAAAATAAAAAAACAACAAAAAGATAACTTTTTGCAGCAATTTCCTAGCATAAAATAAATATTTCAGCCCTGACTACCAAACACAAATTTGACCCTTAAGGACAAACGCTCAGTTAGCGATGGGTACCGAGCCCCGGTATTAAACGGGCCCCTGGGCTGAATTATTAAAGACCGTGGTACCGTTAAGCTCCGACGTTATCGGTCTTTTTATCGGTACTGGAGACATGTAAAAAAGATGTCATATGTATAATGCTACACAAACATTATATTGCAGTTTTAGTGTCGCCAACTCCGTTTCTAATATGCAAAAAGACTGCAAAATGCATCTATGATTATTTTTAGTATTTTCGATCTTTCCAATCCGGACGAGAGATCTCTCTCTCCCCCGCCTGCTTGCGAGGGGGCGGGGCAGTTTACACACACGCCGCTGCTACAGGCAGCAACACACACACACACGGAGGAGATGGCAGAGAGAACGCACTCCGAGGTATGGTTAAACTTTACCCGTCTCGATGTGGACAATGCTCGTTGCCAAAAGTGCAATAATAGTTTAGCATGTAAGGGCGGCAACACGAGCAATTTGTTTAAACATTTAGCAAAAGTGCACCACATTCAGACGGAGGAATGCACCGGGTTCGACTGTCTTTCTAGTACCTGTGTAGCCCCATCCACGAATAATATAATAATATAATAATAATCGATTAATATTCGCCAGGGCTGTCCGATTTTGATCATGGTCAGTTTCTGGCGTCCCTACGCTCAGTAGTACAAGTAAACAGCCCAATTAATTTAAAAGGGCCTTTAAGCGCCATACTGTTTCAGAAATAATCCTTGGTAATCCATGATATGGCGTTTCATCACGGCAGTATTTAGTTTAGACAGTAGCTGCCGGGTCCCGCATGAGCTCCACCCCCTCCTTTTAAAAAAAGAATCAATTTTCTTTAATTTTTCTTTAAGCTTTATTCCCAAAATCAGCGCTTTTGAAACAGGAAGTGAAATAGAGGGATATGAGGCATGGCTAGAATGGGTGATCTGTTTGGCATTTTGAGCAAAACAGTTCATAGACATGTTTTTTATATATTTGTATATATCTGAGACCTATGCTATTGCCTAAAAATAGCATGATAGGTGCACTTTAAGCACAGATGGTGGCAACCCTGCGGCCGAGTGGAATATTCCGGAGTAACTCTTACCAGTATGTCCCCGCTCCCTGCGATGTCAACTCCATGCCGTCCACCGAGTTGTAGCTGTCATCATCCATGATCTTTGACAGGCCAAAGTCTGTGATCTTGATCTCCCCGCATGCAGTGCCGTTCACCAGAAGGATATTACCTGAGGAGGTTGAGAGAAGGATTCAATGGCATGAAATAAAGTGTCTTTATATTCAAATTTTAAGTCAAAAATGACTCAAATCTCCCTATTATCCCTGCTCTAGCTGTTGAGGTTAACATTTAACTAATGGTTTCATTCTAAGCAAAACTGTGCCAAGTCAACTGAAACAAGATTATGCAATGTTTCAGAGTTGAGGAGCAGTGTGAAGACCCACCAGGTTTAAGGTCGTAGTGGATAATGGGCGGTCTGATCTCATTGAGGTACTTCAGGGCGTTGACGATCTGCATGATGATAGAGCGGCCCTCTTTCTCCGACATGAGCTTGTGCTGCTTCAGGTAGAAGTCCAAGTCATTGCCTTCGCAGTATTCCAACACTGTGCAGAACCTGCTCCAAAGGAAGGGAAAGGTTTTGTATAAGCCTTTGGCACATAAAATCAAAACAACATATTGAAAACCATAAAGTACTCAATCTTTATTAGTATATATTTATACATGTGTTTAAAAAGGAAATTACTTACGAGTCAGTGTCGAGCGAAAAGTAGTCGTAGAGTTTTACTATTCGTGGGTGATCAAGCTCTTTATGGATTCTATATTCTCTGCACGCGTGTCTAAAACAAAGAACATGAAAAACATTTATTTTTAAAAGCGGATATCACACAAAGTGAATTTTGAACCCAACATAATTCAGAATTGTCGTAAATATAGTATTGCTTGAAAAATTGCACAGGACTTACTTGTGATAATTTTCTTTCTTCTCATCCCTCCAGTTCTTGTTTAACTGGTGGATTTTGACAGCAACATACCTTTGCTCTGTTAAGTCAAAGGCCTGAAAAATGAACGTCTCATATTAGTAAGGAACTGCATTTGGCATATCTTCGTTTGAACCGCAGTGAGGCTCTTGCTTCAAACTAAATGGCTGTGTCCATTCATCATTTTAACAGCTAAAACAGCAGATTCTTGGAACAACTTGCACATTCTGGCACAATCATTTATTTTGAAATGTTGATGGTTTTAACTTGCTGTATGTAATGAAACACCCAAACGAAACACCCAAATATTTTTTGAAATTATGCACAGCCACTCCATCTAATTTAATGATACCAGCATGTTCGTTTTTATCAGTGTGACTCCCCAATCCCTGACCTCATAAATGACCACAGACTTGAATCAACTCACAAAATGTGTCTCTTTTAAGCAGCAGAAAATATATCAAAGTATTTCAATTGTGCATGTTTGTTGATCAACAGTACTATGCTGCCTTTTCTCTGTAAACTGGATGTTTTAGCAAAGGTCTTCACTATATTTATTTAAAAATATAAACTGGAATGTCTGTGTGAGAGCATAAACTATTATTAGGAGTCGTTCAGATCAAGTTTCTCTCACCTTGTAAACTTCACTAAAACCTCCGCGGCCGAGTAAATATAGCAGCAGGTATCGGTCATTTAGCGTAGGGTGATCTTTGAATCTGAACAGGGTGAGAACAAATTAAAGTTATTCAATTGTGTATCATCAATACAGATAAATGAGGAAACGGCCATATAGGAAGGAGTCGTACTGAGAATTATCCTCGTTGTGGATCCTTTTCAGCTCTCGGATATGCAGGTTCCGCACTCGCTCCAACCTCTCCAGCTCCGCCTG
Organism: Notothenia coriiceps; assembly: GCF_000735185.1. Classification (NCBI taxonomy): domain Eukaryota; kingdom Metazoa; phylum Chordata; class Actinopteri; order Perciformes; family Nototheniidae; genus Notothenia; species Notothenia coriiceps. Next base: position 168,214 of record NW_011348482.1, read on the forward strand.
GATTTCTGCCTCCTCCTGCAAATGACAATCAAATGATATCAAAAAAACTACCCAGACAAAAAAAAAAAAAATCACCTTAAACATGTCAAACATAAAATAGACATTACCTTCTTAAGATGGCCCAGTCTTAGCTTAAAGATTTCCTCTTGCTCGTGATACTCTGCCTGTGATAACCTATAAAAAGACACAGAACAAACGTCAACGCAACTTTGGAAAAGCCTGCAAGGGAAAAACAGCTTGTAGTACAAAAAAAGAAGTTAAAAACCACAAAAAAATTATCGTACGCTTCACTCTCTGTTCCATTAGTTTTGCTTTTGCGTTTGTTTTGCTCCAGGCTTGGAGGCGGAGTCTGGACCATGGAGGGCGGCTTGCGTTTGTTCAGCAGCTTCCTCTGTCGTTCAATGTCCTCTCGCTGGGAGTTTATTCGTTCTTGTTGTCTGGAAAACAGATGATACATTTGTTGAGAAACTGCCTTTACCTCTTCTATGGGAATGAGATCGAGGTAAATCATTGGCAAACCCAAGGGCACTCTGCATTGACACATATAATGCAAATTATACATGTTATATGTGTTGTCTTACATTTATGTAACACTTTACATGTATACAAGTGCTGCTAATATATGTGAATATTAACTTTTTGAGTTGCAAAAGTGCTTTCTTTGCAAAAAACATTTTCTACATCACTTGCATGAGACAAAACCAAGCCAGCTAGGCCATTCAACTTAAATTAATATCACAACTACAGGGGTGTGTTAGTGTGACGTTGCCTCTTTCATTAGCTGCTAACTAGTTAAAATGATAATGGGTAAGAAAAGGGAACGAAAGATCGTCAAAGTTAAAACATTAAAGTACTCACTTGATAAGGTTTTGAAAGGCGTATCCATCCGTCCACTGCTCAGTGAAAGACGCTCCATGTCTTACTGTGGTGAAGTGACCCAGTCGAAGCCGGTCCTGCATGCTTTTATCCCGGCACGCCATCTTCTCCTGTTTGGACTGGAGGAGAGACAAACAGAAGTCAATCTGATTCTGTGGATTCCACATGGTTTAAAGGAGTGCTTCTAAACAAGATCTTGTCAAAAACACACAATAACCCTCTCACTTTGGAAACTAATAGCTGGAAATAAGGCACAGTGAGATCATCATACCTTTTCAATCAGCAGCTTCTTGGACATGGTCACACACTTATTCAAGCGTTCCTTGTATCGTTCTAGCATCCTCTGCTGTTCGTCAATCTGTCTCCTCAGATCACAGTTTGCCTGGAGCAGAACATACAAACGTGCAGGAAAAAGGTCAGGTAAAAAGAATTAAGAAAATGTTAACTTGCTTAAACATGTCAAGACAGAAGGAATGTGTCCACTCTAACATGCCTTAAGTAAAACATTAAGAGAGAGAATGTGATATTCTTAAAACAATAAAGAAATGGCACGCAGAGTAGCAGGGATGAAATGAAATGTGATTAGTACCCGCAGCAAATCGTCTATCCGGCCCTCCTTCTTCTCCAGGTCAGAGTTCTTGTTGTTCTCCATAGCTGTTAGTTTCTCTATAGTAAGGTCAGACTACAGGATACAGTGAGCACAAAAACAGTGTTCATGTTAACGGTTTCATAAAACAAATGTAGTACAAGTCCAAAAAAACTCTACAAGTTTCTCATTTATTTTCAGTAACAAATGTATTGGTTTGTACATCAACTGATTTTTAATTAAAAAAATAAGTTAAAATAATTGCGAGCCCTGATGGCATGTCAAGTACCTGTGTGGCTTTGTGGAGCATGTGAAGAGGAGCAAGCTTCAGTGAACACGTCGAGTGCTCCGTGTTGGCCGAGCCTAAGGAGGAGGGGCTTCCCTGCTGCACCTGTGAGGGGAAAACATTCATTTCATAAAAAAAGGCTATGATGCTTGAACTTTAATCCATTAAAGAATATATTGAGACCCACAGCTGGGAGTCATGATAAATAATGAGGCCAATATGGTGGAAGACATTTGCATTCAAATAATGACTGGGAGTTACCAAATGAACAATCAGGCAAGGCATATATGAGACCAAAATGAAAACACTTAAGGGCTCACAAAACCCTTTTAAAGCTTTAGAGTGATTTGTTTAGTTGAAGGCCTCCAGTTCATAAATAAATAATCAAATGTGTGGAACACAGGTTTATCTAAACTTTTTTTGTCTGTCCATTTTCCAATATAGCAGCATTATTCCTTTCTGCAATACGTTCTATTATTGCTTTCCTTGGTTGTAGCTTTTGTATGAACTTTGTACACAAGTGTGTTTGAATCTGTCTAATTATTGGCAACAGTGTTTATAGAGCACATCAGTTTCCTCCCATCTGTAAACAAAGCTGACCTATTGATGCTAAAACAAGTGCAAGAGAGAGCATGGCAGGAAAGAGAGTACAATATATATTGTTTAAAAGCATAAGAGAGATCAAGGTGCAAACATGCTCACCGTGACAGGGGGGTTTGAGAGGGAGTGTTGTGGGGAAGAGCGGACCACGGGTGGGATTCCCCTGGCAGGGCTGGTACCAGGACCGCTACCGCCCGCAAACTGACAGAAGAGCAGAGAAAGAAAGCAGTTCAATGGAAGGACCAAGATGGCAAAAACAAATAAGGGTTTAGAGAGTGTGTATGAAAAGTTAATGCTGAAGAATTATTCAGGCCATGAGTTCTACACCGTACAATAAAGAAAACAAAAGCCACTCACCTCAAAATAATCACTAATTTTATGTCCTCTTGTACCTGCTTTGCCTAAAAGAGAAACACAGGAATTCAGAAAGAGAGGCTGATATTTGGGATTCATGAAAGATTATTGCAGTGGAACAATCTTACCTTGGTTACCGTCAAAATGGTCTGCTTTCCGTTTTCTGACTCTCTGGTCATTAGCTTTTTTCTCAGGAGTCTGTAAGGAAAGGTGTGTGAATCAACAGAATATATATATTAGATCAACAAACAGAGATGGTTGGCATATAAATTACTGTTCATTTGTAACAGAGACTAACCTCTAACTCTTTGTCACTGAGCGAGCCTACACTGCATAGACTCTGATTGGATGACTCATTTTGGTTCTGACCCGAGCCCTGTTAAAATGAAGTAAAAAAAATTATTCAAACAAAAAAATCACAAAGAGCAAATATACAAATATGCATAAAAAAATGAAGGAAATGTATTTGTAGAAGTTTGTGTTCAAACTGTGTGCACATCTGAGTATGAATGCACTTGTATGAGAGTTGGAAAAGTGAGTAAAATGGGTGAGAAGCTGAGAGGAAGGACGCGGGGGTTTGGCAATATACTGTCACCGTAACTTCCCACTGAATCTAGACCTGCAGCAGCCATAATGGAGGTTCCCTAGGTGATGCCTGTCAGTCAATTGAAGTCACATCAAAATTCTGCAGGCACTGTCCAATCAGGGAGAGATACTTAGTCATTCAGAGCACACGAGAGCTCTCTCCCTGAACCCTCCTAAAATGGCTGAACATTAGGCATGCTGCTGGGGATGTATTCCTCCCTCTGTCTGTCACCTTTAGATAATGTCATCCATTTTTCTCCTATTCACCATGGATAAGTGTTTTTCTTCACCTCCCTCTGGAAAAAGCCAGCAAATCCTAGTTATTTGTCCTCTAAAGATAACACTATCCCTTTCCTTAAAACCAACTCCGTGATAACACAGGGAGCAGCAGAGCTTTTACAGGGCTTTTCAAGGTCAAGAAAAAAAACACTCTATGGTGCTCTGTGACATTAAAAAGGGCTTTTAGACCACCAACCAATTCATAGCCATTTGTTGACACACTTCTCTCACTTCCCCCCTACACACATTGCATCTCTTGTCATCCAGGGTGGCGGTGGCATGATGCCTTAGCAGGAGTCGCCATTTTCTCTGCGGCAGCAGCCATGCCATGCTCTGGGCTCAGTTCTGCCTATGGCTGGCACAGGGCCCACTTCTGGCGCTGACTCTCGCTCCCTGACTGTTCCAAGATCACCTTCCACAAAGACGGCCCCATCCATGTAGCAAGCAAGAGGGTGGAAGGCTGAAAGCTGCCTCCCCTCACACCTTGTCAAGAACTATTTCTGCATTCCTGCCCTGTCTTTATTCCTCCTCCCCCTACCACCCTTGTCCTGTCTATGGCCTTTTTGGCAGGCATCACTACTTGCATATACAGCCTCGAAATCATGAGCCAGGGAAAGATGCCATATCACACAAGCCAAAAAACACAGACACAGCTCAACCTTCTTCAGAGACGGACAAAGAAAAGGAGTGGGGCCAAGCTCTTCCAGGCCAAACAGCAGAGTGATACTGAAGCGGAGTGGGACAAGGAAAGGGAGCATTTCACAAAAATGTGTAATCAAGAAAAATCTGTGGTTTCAAGCACTTTGACAAAAGAGGGTTCTCATGCTCCATCTCAGCGGCATCTGCTGTGATACAAACCTTAGCAACGCCGGTGAAGCGAGCCTCCAACAGTTCCTGCCGTCGGGGGTCCAGGCTATGCAGTTCTTCCATCATGGCTGCAGACAAGAAAACAGATTAAGGAAGGCATTGTGGGTCCTGGTATATTCAACTAGGAGTGACTGATCACTGTTTCAAAAGGCATTAGTTGTGATGAGTCACAGCTGTTTTTAGCTATATGGATGTGGAAAATTCCTGTTCTGAGTCATCAATAAACCTGACAATAATGTTTTCAACTGTCATATGTGTTGGGCAAGAACCAGCCATGCAAGTTGACCACTTACATCACTAAAAAAAGCACACATATAAAACAGCTAGTGGGTTACTAAATATGAATCTTTGACCAGATGTGTAGTCATCATTGGCTGCAATAATATAGCATCATGTGATAACACCCTGGCACTATAGGCACAAGTTACATTGCGCTGGAGTTGTAAAAGGTCCCTAATTGGGGGGATTGCCAAGTGAACTCACAGGAATGGAAAAGGCCACAATAGACAATAAATGTCCATTTTGTTAGCCTGTGCAAAGGTTAACGTTTAAGTTACACGCCCAACATAGGCTGACATGTCTGACTGTTATCTATAACATTAAATACAGAATGAAACCTACAACACTCGTAGAGCACCTTTAGAGCACATACTAGTACTTGTTCTTGTGTAACTTTGATATAGTAAAAGGTTTGCTGGCTCAGCTAACATAACGATTTGAAACATCATCAGTTATCAGCTAGGTAGCAGGCTAACATTGGATAAATGTGCTAATAAGCATACCAATGTTGGCCATAATTTAGCTAGCATTACAATATTAGAGCTTACGGTTAACGTTAGCTAGTAAAAGCAGATATGATTTTATTGACTAACGTACCCAAAAAAAACAAATGGTAATGAACGTTGGTACAGTAACAGTCGTCTGTTAGATGATGACTTGGGAAATAAAACACCACAACTTCTGTCCGCAACGACTACACTGTTTTATAAGCACACGTTAGATAGCTAGCGTCAGGTAGCCTACTGGCTAGCGTTCACTCGTCTGTCAAAAAGAAGCATCCTTTCGGTTCTGTGCTGTCAGGTGCTGGTGGCACGACGCCTGGACTCAGTGTAAAAAAGAGACCCACCCTTAGTCAATATGTTGTTCGACAAGCCGAGAGATACTTACTGCAATTCAATATTTTCACGGTCCTCCGGAGGGCCTGTTGTTAACCCTGCAATCGTCCCCGTTGTGTCCCCAGTGCTAGGCAGACCCTCCCAGGCTAGGCCGCATCCACAGCAGCGTCCCTCGCGTGCTGACTGTAAACGACCGAGACACCGGAGTGCGGGGTGTTGCTCAATCTAGAAGACGGTGGATTCCCACGGAGGCCTCGACAACTCCGGGTATCCCAAACCCGCCTAGCTGTGCTCCTTAAGCGGGGATCCCCATCACATCCCTCCCACCGAGGTCCATACCGTGTCTATGTTGGGTATATCTCGTTCCAACACAATGGCGACCCTCGAGATTCTATGTTTTTCCACCAAGTATAAATTATGTCTTTAAACAAGCCCTAGTTACCCCTATCTTTTTCTCCCCCGGTGGTGAGATCAATTTCGGGTCCTGGCTTTCAGCTCGATCAAAACAAAGTTCTGCTCCAGTCGCCTTTCTCGCCGCAGGGAAGAAACCATCTGTTTCGGAAGTTGTGATGTTGCAGACGTTTCAGCTGAATCCGGATAAATTCGGTTCGGATCTCATGTTTTTACAATGTAAACAATAATCAGTAAAATCTCATATTTTCTCGTGAGATTTTTGAAGTATTTTCACCTTCGTTCAGTCCACGCCAGCCCAAATCTCTTGCCTGGACTAATGGCAAATCCCTCTGTACACAATACAATTTAACAGCGCCCAAACAGTCGACCCCCAAAATGATTACTTACCAGAAAGTTGCCATTCCCATGATGTTCACACCCACACGTTGGATTTATATAATACCAGTACAATGCAAAATTATGATTGCCCCCCCCTCCAATTCAACAGAATAATGGAATATTGTACAAACCAAGTAAATTATTAATTTGTTAATCAAAACACTTTTGAAACCACCATTACAAAAGAATAACAGATAGGAAGTTTAGATTTTCATTTATTTTGGATGTACAAAAATGTCATAAAGTCATTCTAAAAATCATGCCATGTATTCCAAAAACATCAGCTCATTAAAAGCATCTGTTCAACAGGTGTAACCAGACTTTCTCAGATTACTGAACTCATCAGCACAAATGAGAAATCGGCTCTATTGAAGGTTGAATTGCAGCACCATCAGGAACACTTTCTATAAAACAAGTCCATCACCATTATGACAGCTGAAATAGTGTAATGGGTCTTTACAGCATGTAACTATCAAGTAGCCTCCACTTTATCACATCACAAAAGAGCTTCTCAATTCCAAACATCCTCAACAAGAGGCAAGCACCGCCTTGATTTGAGCCCTTAATTTCAGCTGTGGTTCAGGTGCAGGTCAAGCCAGACAGGGTCTCTCCTCTCTCTCAGCCCTGCGTCTCGAGTGGCTCAGCAGCAGCCTTGCGGTACTTGCACTGGATCCATACCCTGTACATGGTGATCTGTTTGCCTCTATTCACCTGGAGCCTTCTGTCCACAAGGTTCTGCACTTTATCAAGTCCTGCCTGAGTGAACATCTCATGGAGCTCATCTGCAATAGAAAGACATGATTTTATATACATAATCAAAGAACAGTTCTGCAAAAATAATACTGATAAATATTAGTTAATATGGCTCTTTTTACCTTGAGTAAAGAAATACACTCTTGTTCCATCACCTCTGACATAAAAGTTTTCTGACAGACACCGTCCTAAAATAGAAGAGACACAACATTAGTCTTCAACAGATTGCAGACGTTTAATGAAAATGCATGTATTAATGCAGTGCCGGGTTTTTTTGCAGTGTCCAATTGGAAGTAATGCATTTGTACAGGTGACTCACTATTACTATCAACATTTTGTATAATATTATATTGTTCAACATTTTTAGGGGCAGCAAACTGTGACAGTCATTCAATATGGCGAAATACAAAAGATTACTTTAGTATGATCTTATGCGAGTCAATTTTAAAAATGCTAAATCAGTGCAACGCATTTTTAAGGGCATACACTAGTAATAAGCAATAAATAAGAAAAAACCTTTCTGCATGTCAAAGTACTGTACAGTTTTTGAAACTGTAGCCTCGCTGGACATTAGACTGACTAACCTTTCTTGAAGCGAAGCTGTGCCATATCGTAGCGTCCGTAGTCTCTGAGCAGTATCACTCCTCCAGGTTTCAGCAGCCGCGCTAACCTACTGATGGATGCCTGCATCCTGAGACAGGGTGAAACTTTAACACAACCAGTGATATAGTCAATGGTGTAACTACCAAAGAGAAGAACAACAATAGAGAAAGAAGTTCATACTTGTCAGGATGCAACGCTGAAAACACAAAGATTAGCACTATAACATCAAGGGTTCCATCGGGGACGGGGTAATTGGCTTCCACGTCACTCAGGTCATGAACAAAGGCAAAGCAGCGCTCAGGGTCGTACTCTGGATTAGACTGAAAACAAGGAAAGCAATGTTAATTCATCAGTTATTGAATCACCCCAGAGATGAACACAACTATCAACCCACAATCCTTTCATTAATCCCATCTCACCTTGACTAGCTCCACAGCTGTGCTGGAGAAATCACAGCAGTACACAAAGAGTCCCGGGTCACTGCAAAGAGCAAAGCTGCAGTTATGCCTTTCAATGCACATCAAAAAACAAGAGCGGAAGACAGCACTTGTCAAAAATGGTTTGAAACAACATTGCAATGCCTTGACTTACTTGTTGGTCTTCAGTATTGGAAAAACAGTATTGCCTACACCGCAGCCAACCTGTCCAATACAAATAGATACATATAGCATTTATTTTGTTTACTTCAATTTACCTTCAATTTTACCACCAACACATATACACTGAACAAAAATATAAACGCAACACTTTTGTTTTTGCTCCCATTTTTCATGAGATGAACCCAAAGATCTAAAACATTTTCTATATACACAAAATAACCATTTCTCTCAAATATTGTTCACAAATCTGAAAAAATCTGTGATAGTGAGCACTTCTCCTTTGCCAAAATAATCCATCCCACCTCACAGGTGTGGCATATCAAGCTGCTGTCTAGACAGCATGATTATTGCACAGGTGGGCCTTAGGCTGGCCACAATAAAAGGCCACTCTGAAATGTGCATTTTTGCTTTATTGGGGGGGTCTGAAGGGGGTCTGAAAACCCTAGGGTTAAACCCTAACCCTAACGCTAACCCTAACATGTCACCCATTGAGCATGTTTGGGATGCTCTGGATCGGCGTATACGACANACATGAAGTGAGATGTCTCACCAGACGGCCCTTCTTGCTAAGGCGAAGCGAGAAGAGGTGCTTATTTTGAATGACGCTGCGTCGTAGCGCAAGCTACTTATAGGGTGGGGGGATTCCCTGACGTAGACGTCAAGATCACCAGCCAATCAGGATTGGCGTAATGAGATTGATGCTTCTGTTTGCATACGCGTTGAAGCGCATAGAGAGACATCTCACTTCATGTTACTCTGAGAACTGGGGTTACGTAAGTAACCTATAGATATTTGCACTGCTGCATCTTGGTTTTCCCCCTGTTCATTTATTCATTTTTATTTGAGGGATGTCTCCCGTTCCTCTCTGACACACCCTGTACTGGGTGTCCTGTCGGAGTGAGAGACGTCAGGGATCCAGCTGTGCGCCTCTCTCCTGCTTCTCGGCACGCGGAGAGCGGTCCTTTTTCCCTCTTATGAGAGGGATGTTTCCTTTTTTTCCTCTGACACACTTTGTACGGAGTGTCTTGTCAGAGTGAGTGATGTCAGGGCTCCAGCTGGGCGCTCTCCTGTCTGACACGCAGAGAGCTGCTGTTCCCCTTCTATGATCGCTGGGCAAGGTGGGACCTTCGTCTCCACTTTCTCACAGCGGCTGGGTATGTATTGTTCCCAGCCTTCATCCCGTCAGGGAAGATAGGCATGTTTTGCTATGTTCCAGGGACGGTGATGCGCCATTACGCATGGCACAACAGGCATGGGGTATTATTGAGCAGGTGTGTCTGTGCTTCTAGTGCCGGGCGGACCCAGTTGGGCGCAGACTACATCATGCTTCGCCCTTAACCCAATAGCGATAGCCTTAGAGGGCGAAGCCATATACGAAATAGAACTGAGGTTACCTACTGTAACCCCAGCTTCTATGAGTAAATGGCGCAGCCCTCTAAGCGCTGGGCCCCACTGGCTCTACGAATAGCTGAAGAAAAGTTATTTTGTATGGGAGCCGGGCCTCCTTCCTATTTATACCGGAAGGAGGCCCGAGGGTGGGGCCCACCTTGCGGGTGGGCGTAGACTACAAGTGTTTCAGTGCTGCGCGGGTGCGCAGGGGGATTACCCAATAGCGATAGCCTTAGAGGGCGAAGCCATTTACTCATAGAAGCTGGGGTTACAGTAGGTAACCTCAGTTCATCTCATGAAAAATGGGAGCAAAAACAAAAGTGTTGCGTTTATATTTTTGTTCAGTGTAGTATCATTGTTTGTTTAAAGAGAGGGAATTCTGAAAAGAATATTAATAAAACGACTAGAAAATGCATTTTTCCACCAAGGTTGCACAAATCAATTTCAGCTAAATGTGTTTGTAAAAATATTTGTGATATTTAAGTAGACAAATATTTAAAAAAAGGCAGCAATCCATTTCATCCATTCCAAGAACTATGAAAAATACAAGACAAATGAGAGGAAAATATGTTTGTCTTTCCATTCTTTAGAAGTGTTATGAAAAATCCTGTGATGTTAAAATGATCTTTGCGTTTTAGTCTTAAAACCGATGAAATCCTATATCAAGTGAGAACCTTCACTTTTCTTCTACAAATGCTTTATCTGCTATGTCAAATAAGTACCGTAGTTCATTTTTGTTTTGATTAATATTTGGCGACTGTTTATCAAATTCACCAAAATGTTAACTGTGACTTTGTGGTGACATTAAATGTGTACGGTTCAAGTTTAGCTGACATACTTTCAAACAAATCTCTCACCTCCATAATGCGATATTTGGCAGAGGATCCAGGGATGTCACCATCAGTGTGAGCAAAAGCTGCAACTTCACTTCTCTGTTCTTGATCCAGGCAACCCTGCTGACTGTAATCTGTGCCAGAGACCTCGAGACGGGACTCATGGTTAAGGCTACTCCGAGGGGCCAACTCTGGGAACTCTGTGAACAGCCAGTGACGGTCCTTGAAGAAACGATTTTCATGGATTGTGTAAAAATCATTCCAAAACTCATTTGCTCGGTTGTCGTATTCCTCTGAAAAAAAGGTAATGTATTAACAAAGTTATGTCATTGCAATGTAAAAGGTTTACAGCCAATTATCAAAGTCAATTGCCAAAAATGAATTACAGGAAATTATTTTTGCACACTATAAATAAAACGACAGGATAAATTGCTGTGTATTTTGACTCATTGATCACATGCATATACAACATTACATGCCACTTGTTAGACGCTTTTATCCAAAGCAACTTTGCAATTTAGGGTGAAGTGTCTTGCCCAGGGACACAACAACATGCTGACTGCAGTGGGATTCGTACTTGTTATCCTCTGAGTCGAAGATCAGCGCACTACCCCACTGAGCCACAGCCTCCCTTACCCATACAACATGTGTGTAAGGCAATATGTCTGACAGCAACAATGCTACCTTGTTTCTCTAGAGGTAGTGGCTGATTGTTTTCTAAGACTTTCCTCTTAGCAGATGCCTCTTGTTCCTCCGTCCACTCCACATTGTCCCTGTAACCAACAACCCAATATTATAAAGTGTGGCCAAAGTGATGTAGTGAATAACAGCACAGAACAATCTTGACAATCCTGAGATACTTCTTATTAAAGGTTTTAATGTGATAAACAGATTGGACTGGAAAATAGGGCAATATTGTAATATCACATCCTATACATTACCATATGCAAACATGTAGGCCTACAAGCTAATTCATTGATGTTAATTACATAAACTGACTGAAAATATTACGTTTTTAAACAACTTGAGACCCATCAGTTGACATATGGAAACAGACATCAAGCCCTTGTTATTTATGGAGCCTCAAATTAAACTGCAGAATGCAGTACCTGATATATTGGGACTGTCAATATGCATAAATAATACTGGATATCATAATCTTTTTATGCTATATTTTTACATGATATTATCAACTAATAACAAGTTATCATATTGGCTAAAGACCCTATCAACGCAAAACACATTCAGAAAGAATGTTCAGTTTAGATACAATCAATTCAGCAAAAATATCATAATCTAATACTTTTAAGTTATGATACAGCATCAGCCAAGGGATATCGGCTCTGTCTCTGGCAGAGATGCCGACCGAACATCTGTCTTCTTGAGGGTTTCTGTAAAGAATGACCCACCATGCGTTGTGCTGGAAGACCTGCCGCGGGTCTGTGAGGAAACGTGTTCCGAACTGAGGTCTCTTCTCATCCCCGGTGGTAAAATCTGACAGGATAGGTGCTGTTTCACTGCTGCCTCCCTCCACACCAACAACACTATTGGGCGCCGCCATGTTTGAACTGACGCGGAAGAGGAGCAGTGCATTTAACCGTGATGCGTTCAGGGACTATCGTTCATATTGCAATTAAGACCAATATAAGTACAAAAGCATATTTTGACATTTCATTGATTAGATGTATGCAATGCATGCGGGTTAAAGTGGTTCTATAATTTACTTGTTTTTTGGCTCTGAATATTTGCTATTGGCAATACTACTAAAACACAACACAAGGCTCACATTACCACACACCTTTCCAACCTGATTTGTATAACTAAATTACAATAAACTGCTCTTCTTTCAAATGGAGGACAAGAAAACTGTTGGCTATAACAACTGAAAGGCTAAGACATGCAACTCCACATGTGAGCTATATGAACAGTGCACCGTGTATACACCAGAGGGAGACATGCGCCAAGATGAACTTGCTATGGGCCACTCTTGCATGACACATGGATGAGGAGAATATCGGGACTGAACATATCAACAGTGAACTTATATGAGTAAGTGGACAGTATTTACCAGTCCTAACAAAGAAAAAACAAGCCAAAAGAAAACTACAATGTCCCATGTCTCGCCACATTTGTACAGGGTATAAACTAAACAGTTGATTGAAACAAATGTTTGTGACAACCTTCATGTATCAGTTTTCTGTTTCAGGAACAGACAGGTTCTACCCTTGTATATTAGCCATTATTTTTCTTTTTATCTTTGGCCTAGCTTTTGGCATTGTTTGATTGAGAGAAAACATTAGTTGACCTGGTTGTTGTGTGAAATTTCAAGTCAGGAGGTAGTCATCTTCTTGGGTGAGTTATTACATGTCCTAAGCAGGACATCCTGGTATTAGATTGACAGAGACCACCACCTGGCTCCTAGCACTGCAGCTAGACACACTCATCATTTAGACTTCTAATGATGTACTGCCGACAGCAGAGATAACACATACCAATGAGCCAAAATGTTATACAGTGAAACCTTAGTTATCCGTAAGCCAACAGGTAATTTACTATAAACACTTTGATATTGCCTATGAGAATTAATACACATTTACTATACAACTGGCATGGAGCACAGTTAAACAGCCAAGCAGATCCAACAACATGTCCTGTCCATTGATTGTACTAAAAGGTTAACGTCAACTAATAGCGAAATGAATAAAGACAATTGTGATGTACCGTTTTATTTCCAAGGACGACTGGATCACCAAAGAACTGTATAAAAACAACTTGATGGAGCACACATTAGCTGGACTCATCAGGCCAGTGTGATGAACAGGATGTGGTGACAGAGATATATGTTGATGGATGTGAGGGGAAGTGCTACATTTTGTGACAACAATATCAGATTGAAGATCTGACACTCACAAGAGCAGGAAGGGGAAATAACAGTCTAATCTTAATGATGTGTGCCATGTTACAGGACATATTCTATGACTAGATTGGATGTTCACAGCTGTGCCTGTGACCATAGGACATTTTGCCTCTGCACTCTGAAATTCATGTTATTAATATAACACCCACATCATAGTGAACCTGCATCTAGTGAACCTGCATGAATTGAATATAAAAATGTGGCTAACCAATCCTTAATTGTTTCTTTTGTTATTCCTGTGTCAACTGGGAATCAAAAAGACATACTTTGAAAATGTATAAGAATATATCTCTTTCTAATTTATGTTACAATTTTAAATAGCTTTCTGTGTCTTCCTGAAGCTGTTTCTATCTGAAACATACGTATGTTGTGTTTAAGGATGTTGTACAGTAAGTCAGAACTCAATAAAGGGAATAAGTAGCTTGGACATTTGTTTAAAGAAATAAAAATGTTAGGCATCATACAAAAGTTGTTAAGTATAGTTCATCTTTATACCTTCCATCTGTGTAACAAACTAGAGCAATACCCCAGACATTCTTAAAAAGTGCAACAAAAAACACAGACAACTATGCAGCAATCTTGCAGGTCATGTCCCAGGAGAGGATCAGAACTGTACAACCTAAATACACATCACATTGTACAATCTTCTTCCATATGGAGGATATTGTTGCCATTATAATTTTTTTGTGCAATACAAGTATGCTTATATACACAAATAAACAACATGACATTGCAGTTTAAAATAGTGCTGGTCAATGGAAACATGTAAATAGTTTACAATTCAGCAATTTATGAAGAAATAAATGAAAAATGAAAAAGCCCAATATACACAAATAAGAGGATGATGCAGAAGCCATTGCTGATACCCATTAAAAAAAAAACAATATACATCACAAACATGAAACACTCCAAAGAGTGCTTCACGCTTGTTAAAACCAGTTAACCGCAACGATAGAAAAGCTTTGTAAAAAGACCACAATGCTTAACGACTGAATGTACACTTCTGCAGAAAACTGCATGACATATGGCAAAAACAGGAACCCTAAAATCAGGCCAGCATCTCTGACATTACCAGTTTTAAGTATGTTTACAATATGTACAATAACACACCATGTTGTTTACAGCATGAACTACTTTTCAGATACAGTGAAGGATCTTCCCATTTCTCTGCTACTACATTCCATCTCTGTCGTTGACCCCTGAGTTTTCCTCATTGCATTGAATCGTTAAGTGCCTCGGTACGCTACATTGGTGAAGGTCGATGTGGCTCCTTTGTACAAGGGATTGTTAGCCTAGGAAATCAAAACAAAGGCATTGCTGTTTAAATCATTCATACACAGATGTCAGTTTAGGCTTTCCCCTTTAGAAGGCAGCCATATTCTGTTACTTTATACAGTTTTTTTTCTCACCGTATCCCATTTGGCTTTGGATCTTTCTTCCTCAAACTTAGCATACTCTCCGCGGTCGTGAATGGTGACCAGCAGCTTCCAGATGAGCAGACCCACGATGCCCAGTAGCAAAATAGCTCCGGCCACCGCCATGAGCACCACCAAGATGTCTGGACCCTGAGGACACTCTGAGAGACGGGAGACGGGAGACAGGAGGGGGAGGCAGAGGTTGAAACGGAGATAATTTCTTCCTGGTTCCCATGATGTTGGTTAAGAAGTGGAGCTCAATTGAGAAGTTAAGCAATCGAGTCCAATGTGAAACACTCCATTGCAAAATATAGAGTATATTATTACTAAATGTGTGGATGTCTATGGTGTGGCAGGGTGTACCTGTGGTTAGCTGATCATTAAGTATGTTTTTGGAAAAACAAGATTACTGGTTACGCACACTGTTTCCCATTTGCTGCTGCCGGTCAGACACAGGCTGAAATTACATTTACAAACACACTCTTCTACCCTAACAGTGTGTTTAAATGTTTATGCAAAGTTCTCTGACAATGTAAATGTCTCTCATATGCAAACAACGTATAATTACCTGGTTCTTTTATCACAAACAGAATGGATTTGCCAGTTTCATCTTCGTAATACTGGAAGTGCACAACACAGTCGTCTTCATCTTTGTACGAGCAATTCACTGCTGCTGCATTGCTCTCATGGAAAACTGCAGCAGAAAGGGGATAAGGAAGATATAAGGTATGACAAATATGTTAATCAAGTGATCTTTAAAAACATAAAATACCTATCAGTGCATTATCATTTTTGACCAAAATGGATCCCTTCAGCTACTTCCAGGGGAATTTTTCTCATATGATGTGCAGCAGGATAACAGCAGTGAGAATTAGCACGAGTGATTAATATCCCAGTATGAAGTTAAGAGTTTAGAGATGGAATAGAATAGAAAACTCACCCAGTTCTTCCACTACTTTAATTTCATCTTTGCAGATTCTACTGCAGCTGTTGTCTTCAGTGTACTGTCCTCTCTCGAAGTGCTGACACTCAACACACTTCCTGTAAGCAGAGTCCCATTTAGTAAATGTTGTACAGTACTCAGTGTGTATACTGTTTATGCTCTTTAGTAGCAGTGCGTGCTTCAGTTTGGTATGCAAGGGATGGACAAACTACCAGTAACATCTAAGAATACACTACATTTGTATGATAACTAAAGTTACTAGTTTGAGTTTGAGGTCAATATAAGAGTACTTTCTCTAACACGGCATGAAACCACACCTGAATTTGTTAAACAATGTGTGTGGGAGTAGTTTGTTATCATCTTGGAATGTGGGAAAATAATGATTGATTGATGTTGCACTGCAGAGTAAATCCAGTTAGTCTCAAAATCTGTTGAAGGATGTTTTCTTTGCTAGTGGCAGTGGTTGAGGATGGCAAAGTCAGTAGTTTGCAATATACATTTCAACAGTTACTGGACATTTTTCCATTATAGTTTGTATACTTATTAGGAGTCTTCAGAAGAGGACTTCTAATAATTTAAGTAAAATATGACTAATTATCAACTATTTGTTGTGTCTTTATATACAGTCTTTTAATGTATACTAACAAGGAGGAACTCTGTGTAATTAAGAATTTGTTTTTCTCTGTTCATTTCTCCCTTCCCTAATGTGTCTTGTTTGTTAAAACATGAAGAAATATAATTACTCTTTTAAAGTACAGGAATCAGGACAGGTGGGGCACTTTTCACAGGTGTCTCCGTAGGCGCCTGGCTGAGTGCATTGACAAACCCCACACTCACAGTAACCCCGGCCACTGCACAGCATGCCAATCCTGGACATGCAGGTGTCTATTTGTGTGGAGCAGTTACAGTTATCTCCTTTCCATCCAGCGTCACACTGACAGATGCCACAGCCACACTTCCCATGATCTGGAAAAAGCAAAAAGATGATGTAGTTGAAGCTATAAGAGTCCTTTCAAATATATTCTTTAATATATAATTTGTACAATTTGAACATCATCAACATTGCGTATTAATAAAAAAAAATGTTTTCCAGGTATATTATCCACATGGGTGGGGACTCGCAAACAAAACTACAAAATACAAATGACACAATTGCCCATCACTTTGCATGCTTGGGCCACACAGTGTATCTGTGGATGGGTTTTTAGATTTTGTTATTCCTACTGTTAGGTGTTAAGCATTACTATGCGTGATTTGTACTTAGGTACTATCTGTTTCTTCTTTTGTCATAAGTTGCTTAACGTGATTGAATTAGTTATTGATATTAATTGGTTTTGTAAAAAAACAACCTGATCAATTTTAAACAACAATCAACATCTGATGGCAGAAGTAGTAGATTGATGGTGACTAATGGAATAACTTGGGAACTATATTCACGCACGCACACACACACACACACACACACACACACACACACACACACACACACACACACACACACACACACTGATACACACACACACAATTTGTGTCATAGTGATGCAACAATTTGCAGACAGAAAATAGTTTTTCTCCCTGGATTACGGAGAGACAGAGAGATTAAGCTACTTAAGAAACGAAGGCAGAGCCCTGCAGACTACAGCGTTCTCTGCAGGAAACCAAACAGGATTTGGCGCTGGGTGACTAAGAGCAAAGTGAAGGAGTCACACCCCAGCTGGATCAGAATGGGGGAGTAACTGGTCATGAAATATCACAGAGGGTCCAAGGGTCGGTAATTCCAGAGTCCAAAACAAATCACCCCCCTTAAAACTCTAGGAAATAATTCCCCAGTCTCCACCCTGTCAATAATGGCTTCTCTTTTACATTGTGTTTATAGCTGTGATAATAAGATGTGTTCACAGTTAATGTTTAACAGTCTTGCATATTGTTAGCAAAACAATCGCTGAGTAATCTTTCTTTCTCTGTTGAGAAGATAACCTAAACCTGTTGAAAAACTGTGGAAACTATATTGTCAATGTTACAATTAATATTGTTTGCAGTGTAGAGCACTTAAACCTTACAAGACTGCGTTGTTGACTTGTTCCTATTAGTTTGAAAGGTGATTCACACACAAAAAAGGGAGTTTTAGGGTTTACATCATACTCTGTGAGACTGCACAGTAATTCTATCCATTAATCAACTGCCTTTGCTTAAGAGAAGGTAAACATCGGGGCCATGATAAAAGGAAAAAAACAGGAATGAAGACAGAACAGTAAAACAGATCACGGATGGAAGAAGAGAGGGAACATAATAAATGAAGTGGGGATAGAGACATGCTGGAGAGAAAAGGGGTTGGGCCAATTCTCGTCAGCAGTGGAATGCAAACCTTCCTGTGTTCTCTTCCTCATATTTATGGGCCCTGCGGCTGTGCTTGCTGACTCCTGCTCCTGCACCGGTCCCTCAGCCCCTCAGCACAGGAGGAAATACACAGCCAACGGGAATATCCCTGAGCTGGAGCTTTTTCTGAAACCTGGTTCGCAGTAGCTCCAATTGAGCTGGGGCTGAGGGAGGGACGCTCACTCTTTAAAGACAACACTGTCATGAGTCTACTGAGACAGAACAATGTTATGGCCCCAATTGAGCTCTGTGGACTGACTTACACAAGAAATGGATTTGTTTGTGTAGGTGTGGGAGGGCAAGTTGGGTGAGCGTCTGCGCCCAAACCATGGGCGTCATCATTAAGACTAAATACCTCCTTTGAGAAACCCCTTCTTGTTGAAAATTATGTCATGCTAAGAAAAATTAAGACACATGACCCTCTATCTTCTCCTCAGATCATGTTGAACCCACAAGTGACCCAGAGTATGTTTAGTTTAGTTGTGAATGTTGAAATACTATGAGGCTGTGAAAAGTATATTCACACCGTTTGTGATGTTTATACCCATTTCCTTTTTCTTCAAATAGTTTACTAGAAACCGGAATCCATTACTGTAAAACTACTGTATGTAAAAAGCACACTCCATGGATTTAGTATTGCAATTTTTTACATTTGGTGCTGTGCAGAATCAATATAGCAGTGGTTGAGATATCCTGACTTTTAGCTAAAACATCATTGGTTCCTCTTCCCGTAATGGAGAGTTAGGGAGAAAATGCAGATTTTAAATAGACCCTCCTTGCTTAATAAATAAAAATTAGATTCCTATTTTGCTTTTCCTCAGCCTCCTCCTTACAATTCCCACCCAAACTGCAGTTACATTAAAAAACCCAATGGCCAAGCCTATTGATGTTTCATCACTGTGATTGAGTAACTGTGGGAGGGAGTGATAGCACATCATGGCGCACTGCTGCAAGTGGTAAGAACATAAATCAAACCAAGTTCAAACAAGTTTACAGACCTGACCGAGTATTGTTCAATTTGTAAGCATTACTGTTTATGCTTGGCAGCTAAATTATGCAATTATTTACAAGTCCTTTACAAGCAAAACAGAGAATGTAGTAGTAATTAAACATTAGCACAGAAAAGGCTGTGTTTACTTTATTTATCAAGCTAAGTATCAGAAAACTAACTAAGGTGTGTTTACAGACTAAAAACGACTTGAAACAACCAGAGTAGGATCCAGAAAGGTCAGGGTGGGCCGTATAACAGGGAAAAGGAAAGGGCAATATTATCTTTCCTGGGAAGAGTATCATAATGAGTTTGTTTCCTTAGAAAAACAAAAAAGAAGAAGAAGAAAGAACTTATTTATTTAAAAAAGATCTAGCCATGCAGTTTTTCATCTGTCAATGTTTTGAGATTTCTGCCACTGCCTTATTTAATGGATAGAAATGCTGTTTAGTCTGGGTGCTTACAGTTATGACGAATTCCACCTGAACATGAACAGAAAAACATGTTCAAAACATTAGAGGCTCTAGAATAGATCATATCCATTGTGTGAGATTTGCAAGTAAAAACGATTAGGGGGTTGAGTTGTGTTATTTAATGAAACATTAAATACGTTGTCATTATAGACAGCTGGCCGCAATCTGAAATCTACTGAGTTTACTTTTCTAGTGTATCGAGTACTAAGTACAGATGTAATGAAGAAGTATGTGCGTGCGGTCGGGATCAGGCGTCCCTGTCGTAAGTGCTTCCTCTTATGATTATGTTTTTTAGCAAGATGTCATATTGGCAAAGATGCAAAAAGTGCAAACAATGTTGATGACCTAAAGGAGTGCATCTACTCACCGGAGCACAGTGCCCCTTTGAAGCGCAGGCAGTTAAAGTCGTCACATTCGCAGAATTTGCCCCACACCTGGCCGAACTCATTGTCATGGCAGGAGCACTGTCCACACAAACAGTCGCCTCTCCCGCTGCAGATTGGGCTCCCAGGCTTTGGGTTGCAGTTGGCATCATCAGACGGACTGTAGTCCTCCACTGAGCACTGGCAGGTTGGGCCCAGACGGCCCTTGTGACACTGACACACGCCACACTCGTAGGTCCCGTTGCCGTCGCTACAGAGGGAGCTGTCGGCTAGGGCCTTCGCCTCACAGTCGCAGCCACAGGAAAAGTCAACGGTTACCTCCAGGGAATCCTTAAAGCCTCGAGGTTTGATAGTAAAAGTGCGGCTCTTCTCCATCGGGCAGCCACGTAACTGAGCCTCCACATTGAATGACACCTGAGGAGGAAATGTATCTGTGACTGTGTCTATAAATGTGCATGTCAACATCTCAACAGATACGTACTGTGTCTCCAATTTTGAGGCCGGAGCAGGACTTGAGTCCAAGGATGACCTCTCCATTTAGACAAGTGGCATTGAAGGACAGATTCAACTCATCTGGAACTCCCACTAACTCCAGTTCCACGTTAGAGCTAATTCTCTGCTCCACACAAAGTTATGAGGTTAGACATTTTTTACAGATGAAATATATTGCATGAATTTTCAAGAAACACAATTTTGCGGAAATCCTTACCGCATAAGCATCTGAAATGAGCTGAATAACATTCCCAGAGTCCTCCGACAGCAATCCCACAGTTGAGCCTGGAATAAGGTTACTGTACTCCTGGGAACACAAAAAAAAACAGCAAGATGATGACCAACTAATTTGTTTTAATGCCAATAGCTTAAGGAAATGCGTGTGGCACAAGCAGTGCAGTTTGTTTACCTTATAAAGTGGCACCACTGTGCTGGTCACGGCAAAAACTAATTTAATGTTGTTTTGAGACATTTTCTCTGTCATCTGTGCCAAGGAGGGATAGTCCTGAAAGACCCATGAAGAAAATAATAAAAGGGAAGTAGGTTCTGTCCAACAACTGTATTAACTATTAAAACCAAAGTGAAATGCTAATGTGCTGAATGATCGCTCTTTACCAGCACAGCAGTTTTGTTGTAAACATTGTCCTGATCAAGGTGGCATAGGCCATCATTGGGCTGGACAATTCCTGCTATACGTCCATCCAGAGCGATGTGAGTAACGTCATCAGTGGTGAACACCAAAAGGTGCGAGGCATCTGGGCGCCAGCCAATCCTTTCCTAATGATAATGAACAGAGAAATTATATGACAAGTAAGAGAAAGACTAATATGCGTAATGCAGATTCTCCGTTTTGCACGTCAGCAAGCTTGTGTATGTAACTACATTTTCATACCTTGCACACCACAGCCTGCATGATGGCATCAAATCCACCCTCCGGAGCGTCTCTATTTTTAGACACCTGCTGTTTCTTAACCTCCTCAGTGAAGCGAGCCACCTTCTCTGTCAGTGACAGCACATGCTTGAACCCAAATTGAGCCACACAAGTGGCTTGCCCAAAGCAAGGGTTTGCCAATGCCTCTGGAGGATGGGTGTACATGTAAGGGAAGATGGTCTTGTCCACAAAGGCTCCAAACCCCATGCGCAGGTTGCTGGTGGTGCGGCCCATGGTCACGGCAAGCTCATTGCCCAAGTCGCGAAGGCGAACCAAGTCATTCTTCATTGAATACGAAAGATCCATCAGATAGTAGAGGTCCAGTGGGTAATCCTCTACCTGTTTCACTGACACTGAAAAATGCTGGGAGTCTCCTGAGAGGGGAAGAGCAGAGGGCCGCAGAGATGGAGGAGGGAATGATAGACTGGATGAGATCAATTGTCTCTCCTTACACCACGTTTGTTTTTCAAGTAAGAAATACAGTATAATTCGAGTCTCATATATACAGCCATACTCTTATTACATACTACATGGAGGAATGCAAGAACAACAACGTTTTCTAACAAATTCAAGGTAACACAGGATGAGTAATTCATTTACAGATGGACATTCGTAGGTTAACCAGTTCTGAAAATGCAGGCTAATATTGCATCCAGAACAATAGTAATGGTCGTTGGTGTCTAGTCACCAATGTGTATATCTGGTCATGAATGATTTTTAGCTACTGGTTGTAGGCAGACGTTGGGTGAAAGTACCTGGTCTTAGTGCAATATGGATTTTCTGAGGCCTTATCTGTGTGACATCATCAGCAGTGCCAGAGGCCTTGTCGCTGAGCGGTGTGTCCTTCTGAATATTCAGGGTGCTGGAGGGAAACTCCAGATCAGAAATTCTGCAGCCCCCTTTCAGCAGATTGGCCTTCAGGTCGCAGCGGGATGCACCGGATCCTCCCTTGCCATATTCCTATATAAAGTATCATTGTGTTAAAGAAAATCCATTAAAGAAAAAGCTTTTTAGGTTTGCATTTAGGAGATAATATTGATGTATCCACCTAAAAGCAGGCACAGTTATATCCCGTTTTGAAAAGTCCATAGGATATACACCCATTTCCCTATCGCTACAATGTGTAAGCATGTTGAAGAACAAACAAAAAAAAATGACAAAAAGACGAATGCTGGTGGAAACCAAGTTTCCTGTACTAACTTGCTGCACAGAGCTATAGGAGGGAGGAGCAATTACACATTGTGTGAAAGTGTGCGTCTGGTGTTTTTACCTCCTGAGAGCACCAGGCACACGTAGGATGAACAGCCAAGCAATGTTGACATGTGGTGACTCCTTGTGAGGTGCAGATGTTGGAACCTGTAATAGCCAGCACAATAGAAATGTAACACAAAATCAGTTTAATAAAAAGTAGGCTACCCACTGTTATATAAAGTACAAAAGAATAATCCTAACAATAAAATGTACACAATGTGAAAGTATTCATTATGCAGAATGGTATATTTCAGACAATTGTCTATTGTTTATTATTATTGATTCATTAAAGAGTACATTATTTTAACATTGCAGCTTGTGAAGAAACCTTATGTTTATTCATAATCATCATTTATTTGTTGTTTATATTTAAAGTTTGTATCTGCAATGTACCAAGTAAAATAAGGGATGAAATAAATTCAGTTGAGTTAAAAGTATAATACAAAGTGATATAAATGTATTCTTTGTAGTGTTTGGATGTAAATGAGTACACTTCCTTCATAACTGTCAACCATATGTCACATGCCACTTTTCTTCCTCAGTACATGTATGTCATAGATAACACTGCTGACCACACTTAAATCGGCAGTGACAGGCAGCTCTTTTCAACCACAAACACAGACACTAGATCCTTCAAATTAAGTCTTTCACAAGAAGTGATGGATGTTGAAGTCTAATTTTTGAGAGTCATTTGATCATGTCAGGAAATTGCACAAACATTTCAATTCTATGTAAGTAAACAAATATTGCCAAATGCTTTTATATCTGTTATCTAGCATGACCTTTGGGTGCGGCTCACTGGAGAACAGAGAAGTTCAGTCCCCACTGTTAACGTTCTTTATCTGACAAAGAGCGATAAAGTTTAATAGACACTTGAATAACTGCCTGAGTCTAGAAATATCTATTAAAAATGAACAATGGCTCCTGTAGTTTACTAATTAACCCCAAACATAGGCCTATTTTTTTTTTTTCCAGATACAGTAGGCTACTTCATGGTTATGCTGTATAGTCCTTATAGAAAATCTGTCATTTTGTTTTATTTATTTAGGTAGCTTTTGAGTCAATTAAGGACAAGTAAAACCGCATTGGCAGCTATATATAGGGAGAGGTATGTGTATTCCCTGTTGTTGTTAATAATTAATTATAATAATGATTATTGCTGCGGAGACCAGGCAGCCTGTGGAGGAGCCCTGGTCCTCACATCCCGACTCTTTTCACTCCCTTATAAGGAAAGGTGGCGAAAGCTCCAACAGAGCAGCGCAATTAAAACCAACAGCGGTGCCGCATTCAATTCAACTTACAGTCAATTATTCTGTGTTCAGTCTGAGGACATGACATCGAAAACCATCAGCACATAAACAGTTTAAGTTCTAACTGTGGGTGGTACCTTCAAAAGGTGCCCCACTTGTCGGGCAGAAGAAAAAAACAGGTCGCCTTAGCAGGTGAAAGTTGTAAAAAGTAACTGAAATAATTTAAAACTTACCGAAAACGTTTGATGCCGATAACAAAGAGAGAAACAGTATCAGGAGACTGTCTGAAAAAGCTCCCATGGCTGGAGAGTAACGGAGCCGATTAGACACGAGTCGTCTCCGTTCCCTGTGGGCTTGTTCAATTCGCAACATGAACGCCTTTCCTCATTCTTGACATGACTAAACTCGTGTTGGGTCATACAGTTTCGCCACATCAAACTCCATCCCGTACATTTAACAGCGAACAGCTTATTCATGGCCTGTTGAAACTCGTTTTCCAATGGTTTGATAACGTTTGATAAGAAAAACGAACCTAATAAAGCCTACTTTACTTTCCGTGGAGTACGTTTATTCTGCTGTTTATTACCTAATATGGGTTTGTTGATGTTTGCAGCTCTTCTCAAGAAACAGATTTATCTGCAACTATGGGGTGGAAG
Source organism: Notothenia coriiceps (assembly GCF_000735185.1). Taxonomy (NCBI): domain Eukaryota; kingdom Metazoa; phylum Chordata; class Actinopteri; order Perciformes; family Nototheniidae; genus Notothenia; species Notothenia coriiceps. Next base: position 192,806 of record NW_011348482.1, read on the forward strand.
TTAGGCAGAACAAAAGAATAGACCCACAATTATCTAATTATTTTTGAACAAATTATCACTTTTATCCTTAAAAAATGCTTGCAGTGTGTTTTACTGATAACACTTAGCCATCCATCATCATGCACACATTAGGATCAGTTTCATTTTGTTTTATGGACAGATAGTTGATGATGTAAGGAAATTGCATCAAGTGTTGCAAAAATATTTAAGTGAAATTAATTAAAGGGATACATTGATATTGAAGTGGAGTTGTATGATCCAGTGTACAACCTACAGTATAGATAGTGGCTGAAAGTTTAGAGGAGCAGACAGGAGTAATGTCACGAAAGCAAAACAATGAACTGCTGCTAATAGGGGCAACAGCAAAACATAAATAAGCCACCTGAAACAAAAACCCACCTAAAAGTTGATATCAGTTTATTCATGCTATATATTTAAAATACTTTCCCCACTTCATCCATGTTTTTTTCAAAGCCACCAGAGTCCTCTGAGAAAAACACCAATTTAATTTGCAGAACAAGGAAGACACGGTTGTTTGAGTGTAGGAAAAATCCAAACTATCCTTTTAATTTCAAACTCATTACTGGAAGAGCAGAGAGTGTGACAGTAAATACATAAACTGTACAAATTGGTAAACTTTCATGAAACCGAATATCAAGAAACTCAAAATGAATAGCACAAAGTCTTGAAGCAGCAAAAAGTGTGTAGTTGCATTAGAAGGACCCCTAGTGGGACAAGAAAATATACAACAATGGTCATTTACTGTAGGTAATTTTCAGATCTATCTAAAAAGGACTGACTTTGCCCCAAGCTATTGCAAAGTAAAAATGCATTACATATAAACAGTCTAACCAAGCTCTCCATCCTCACTTATCTGATAGAGGCCGCCACAGAAAAAACAGTTCCTGTTCCACTGAATGATGGAGCATGTGGACATTTGGCGGTTTCTAAAACATGAAGGAAAAATAAATCAAAAGAAAATGAGGCAGAAAATGGGATAAAAGCTCAAATTGCGAATGAACTTTTGGAAGTGTGCGTCGTATGTGTGTGTTGGGGCTTGCAGAAGCAGACAATGCTTCTTATCTCTGCACTTGTCCATGTATTGAATCGTTATCCCTGTGCCCTGCTTCTATTCTTCGGCTTGTTGCTAAGTTACTGCCACCGTGTCCAAGAACTGCCGCGAGAAGGAATGACAAAAATAGAGAAATAAGTAGAAAAGCTATAATAGTCTAATCTTCTGCTGGCATTAGGCTCTTAGTGTGGTTGGATAGTTCAGGTAATACACTGAAGGCAATCAAACCGCCTCTCCAGTATTGACTGCTTTAGATCTATTGGCTCCATATCTGTCTGTGGCGCTTCACCCCCACAGATGAGTGGCATTTTGGGAAGAGCATAGCGTCTGTCGTCCTGAGTAAAAAGCCAGAGACTGGGTCAGATGGCAGCCAATTAAGACTGAACAAGAAGTGAGGATGGGGGCTGGAGAAGGAAAGGGGGATGGAAGGGTCCTGACCTGCGTTACAGATCTATTTGGAGCCCTTTAAGCCTTTCACTGAGTCTGAGAACACCGTCGCAGAGAGCCGTTATTACAAACGCAATTTCTCTCAGGAAAAAATGGGTGTTTGGCTTACCCTTTCCGGTTTCACTGGGTTTAACTTGCGGGTGGGAGGGTCAAGTGGAGGGATATGAGTTTTTCTCAAGTGAAGGGTTGGCAGGCTTATGTAATGTACCATGGAGTTGCTAGGGTGGGTGGATATGTGTGTTTGTTATGTGAAGCTTTACCTCCTATTGCCTATCTGGATCTGCATTTTACATTTCCCACTCAGAGGATGTCAAGCAATAGAAAGTACAAAATAATAAATAACTGAGGAAACATGATTGAGAAATGTAAATAGTGCATTTATGCCATTGCGTGTTGTTTTAAGTGCATCAAAACTTCAGGACTGAGGGAAGTGTAATGTCGCCTGCTCTTTAATCTGAGGGAGACAGCTGGAACAAAATTAAGTAAAGAGGAAATAAAGGCTGGTTGTGGAAAATAAATAGACAGAAAATATTGAACATGGTATAGCCTGTACTTCTGATGTAGGTCTAAGTGGAAATTAAGTTAATGGGAATGCCTTGAGTAGCTGCACAGCGGAGGCAGAACAGGCATTTCATCAAAGAAGATGACATCTGTAATCTTTTCTCAAACAAACACATTTTACCAGCCATATAAACAAATGAACACTAAGTCTAATATCCCAATGCAAATCAAAGTAATGAAGTCATTGTCTCCTTAAAATAACTATAATGACTGATGGTTGCTTAGTGTGGGGTTGATGTCGGGCAGCACTCGGCAGTGGCACTGTAACCTGCAATCTGTATCAGTGCGTAATTAATGACTGTATTTACTTCTGCGTGATTAAGAGTCCCAAAGGTGGATAAACGCCTTTGGATCAAAACATAACCTTTAACACTTTCTTTACTTGCCTTGGTGTTTGCATAGGCTTCCTCAAAGTCCTGTTTGTGCTTTGATCAGCTATTAAAAGGGGCATTTTAAAAGAAATGTATCAATTAAGAAGAGGGAAGTAGTGAGGAAAGTCTTCTCAGGGTATGTCCATTTTGAGTCTTGAGCTATGTCAGCCCTGTGGCAGCACCACGAACAAAAAGGATGTGGGGGTAAGGAGCAACAGGGAAGTGGGTGGTCAAACACCACCTCCTTGTTGCTAAGGATGTTTTCACTTAGTTTATGTTGCTAGGCTGCCAATTCCCTGATGTTAAGTGGAAACAAACCCCCCCCCCCCTTTTCCTCCGTCCAGGCACCTCATCGTTCCCTCCCTCTTCTTCTTCTCTAAACCAAAATAACTTCACCAACCATCTGTCACTGGGCTCACAGGTCTACTGTTGCTTAGGAACAAGTCAGACACTCACATTCATGTCTATATGCATCCACATATGAATAAATATCCGTATACAGTTGTACAGGATAACCGCCATCAAGATATATTTCTGCCAGTGAACGCTGCATCAATTAAATGTGCAGTGTTCACAGCAAATCTTCAACCTGATGCTCAAAAGAGTGTGAGGTAATGATTGAGCAACAGCTTTGTCAGTTTATAAAGCTTTTTTAAGTGGCAAAACTTCTTGAAAGATATGAAATAATGATGTGATACGTTTCTTGAAATATATAAAATAATGATGTGACACATTTCCAATAGATTTTGGTTATTATTTCAAAGGAGTGGCATGTTCAATAAAGTGTCGTCCTCCGCACTCGTCAACCAGTTGCTCCTCATTTATAAATTCTTAGTTTTTTAAAGCCTACGCCATTATTAGGTTTTACCTTTAGCAGAGCATTTACATATTGACAGAGAGATAGAGAGTAAGTACAAGCTGCTTTCCATAATTACACTGCAATGAATAATAGAAGGGAATCAAATTGCTCAGCTTTGATTTACACGCTGCCAATTAATTTGCAGCAACCAAATCCTAAAGCTAATGAGATTACTTAATGTTATGTACACGGAAAGTAGCCTACTTGTTCATATTCATACTACTTATTACCAGGCATTAATAAAGGATCTCAGAGTAAACCACCTCCAGGCTTATGAAGGTTTTTGTGGATGTAGCTAATCATTGTTTGTACACACGCTTGTCACTTGGTGGCTGAAAGCTGCTTATACCCAGACATCAGGAGCATCCCAAATTGAATTTCATGGCCTTTGCTTTGGACAAACAGCGGATTAATTTGACAGGCTCTGCAGACAAGTCTTTGGGAGTCATTTTAAAATGTTTGAGACACATTTTCTTTGTAACCTGTTGAGATGAATCAGTGCAACTGTTACATTTCAAGTCATTGTTATGATAAAATAGGAATATGCTGTTTTCTCCTCTGTGCTTTTCAAAGAACATTTGAGAGTTCATATAAAGATATAGGTGGATGTGTTTAAAACAGTTATTTATATAAAATATAGTTGCATTATAACAGCAGTTTGGGGTAGTTACAGCCGCTGTATTTCTTTACCGATATAATTAGATAATAAATATTAAATTGGTGCTAGGATAGTTTATAGTGACTTTAAATTATCTTCCTCCCTACAGCAGTTCCATTTTCATTAAAACCTGCATAGATATTTGTATAAATTTGAAATGTCTTCAATTCATGATTAGCCGTAAATCATATGTCGGATTTTTTTCCTGCAGCACAAACTGACTTTTTCTTACTGGTCAAGAATCCACCCATCCAGTAACAACCTGTGTTGATGTTTCCACTTATGGTCATCAGAAAAAAGGAAAATCTTGCTAACATGCACGATTTTTAAAACAAGTTTCATGTATGGAAGGCAATCTGATTAAATATTTTAAAGTATTCTAAAAATAAAATCCATGGAGTTATTTAAAATGACATCATGACTAATTAAGTGCTGCCCTTTTTTGTATTAGTTCCCAACTCATTTCACTCTAATAATGTATTAGTTATAGGTAGAACAACTTTGAGCGATATGCAAAAGTAAATGAAACTATATTTTAAAATGTTTTTTTCCCACAAATGTGTAGTCTAAACAAAACAGACCTCATAAATAAAACTCAGATTAGGAGCTGACAGATAAAGGAGAAGACATTATTTGTAAAGACAGATGCACACTTTATTATTGTAATAAGAATCAAGGATGATTGAAAATACATTTTCACTTAATTCATATGGTACACTTGCAGTGAGACAAGCTTACCCAGGGGTCATATTTCTTTACAGATCAGGTTACAGTGGGTTCTCCTCCTCTTCAATGAACTACTGTCTCAGGAAGCTGCAATAGGTGCACAAACACCTGAAAGACAAATGTGATATTTGAATAACACATCCAATAAAAACAGAGCTCTGTGCTGTTAAGGGTTTCATTAGAGCTGCTGCCCGAGAGAAAACAGTAGGCGCAGTGAAAGCACAGGAGCCAAAAATTGTAATAACTATTTGCCATGGTTCAATCATAAATGATTCACTTCTGATTTAAAACTCGCTGTGCCTATATTGGTCTCCATCTCAGGGCCTTCATGTCATGCTGACAGTTCCCTCAGCAACAGCAATAAACTCTATAAATACATCTGAAAGTAGCAGATTACAAATCTGCATCTGATTGTGATTCTCTTTGGACTAAATGCTTTCATGTTTTGAATTATGTTCAACACTCTCAAGAGAAGCCTCTAAAGTTGATGTAAATCTGAATCAATATTGGTGAGGATTTCAGGCAATATTGATGTGCATAAATGAGTGCTACGCATTTCAGAATACAGCATACACTCTAAGCCTTACTCATTCTTTAATTAAGAGAACAGGAAGTAACTATTTTAAACACATCCACCTGATGGAGGATCTCTCTTAGGAAATATATTGCTTCCAGTAGAAAACTACAAATAAAATAATTAAAATGTGCATATAATGCCATATTAAAATGTTGCTTTAAAAATACATAACATTTAACTACAGTAGCATATGAGAAATATATAAAATAGAACAATATAATAACTTTAGGGCGGAATGAGACTTCTCCCCTTTCTGTGCATCAGAAGAGCAGCGCATTATCTGAGGACATCTGACTAACTCCCCTGGTGAGGAGTGATGGTGTGGTCCACGGGGAACTCATCATCACTTTAAAACGCACCAGAGACTTGACACAAAAGAAGCGCTCGCAGGCGAACACCGACGCGAGAGAGCTGTCTCTTATTACAACAGAAGAAGCACCGTCTGAGAACTGTCCAAGTCACTTACATTCAGAAAATCGTAGACTTGAGTTGAAGAAACTAACTTTTGGATGCACCTGATGCGACGCTGTTTGACTATAGCAACGGCCCCGGTGATGTGGACGTGGTCATTACGCATTGAGGCTGTGGCAAAACTCGGAGTTTGCTTGGAGAGCTATACTTTAAAAAGCCTATTATCTTTGAGTTTCTAATTGTTGCCTTAACATTTACATGACGCAAAGTTCTACTTGGAGTCCAAGTTTTGCGGTGAGACTTGTGGAGACGCGTGCCTATTTGCAGATTACACGCAAGGGAACATGAACATCTCCTTTTTCGACGTGACCCAGAGCGCGCTGTTCAACGGGAGTCAGACCCTAGCCGGGACTCTGGCGACATACTCCGGGAACGGCACCGACAACGTGGTGACCGGCGATGGCGGAGGGTCTCTGGTGCTGGTGCAAGACGAGCGCAAACTCTTCGTCATGCGTGTGGTGCAAATCGCAGTGCTCTGCGTGTTGTCGCTCACCGTGGTGTTTGGTATTTTTTTCCTCGGATGCAACCTGATGATCAAATCGGAGAGCATGATTAACTTCCTGGTGAAGGACCGGAGACCCTCCAAAGACGTGGAGACGGTCATGATCGGGCTCAGCTAGAGCATGGAGAGCAAGGACTGTGTAGAACTGGAGCGGAGGAGATCCGGTATGAGGGTCTAGTGCGCGTCTACTACTGCAGGTCAAAGTCTGCTCCTGTGTCTACTTCTCAAAGACGCTCTCTCTGTGTCTTACCGAGGGAAGATATGCAAAACCTCACGTTTCTGTCCGAGAAACGACTACAGTAAAGTAGTCGAGCGACTCATTTCCGTGCGTAAAGTGTATGCGTAAAACACGGGGAATTGTTTACAAGTGGGCCGATCTGTTGAATCTTTTAAGTAAATGTAATGTTGCCAACTTAACAAAGTGATGAAAATGTTTACAAGCTGTTACCTCATTTTTAGGTTTGGTAAGTTTTCTTTGGTACATTTGAAATGATTGTTACTGAATGTTTTTAAACAAGCACGAGTGGGGAGTTCCACATCTGCCAGTGTACTACGTGGACGTTATGAACATGATGTGGGTATTCTCTAAACAAAGTATTTTCATTGGTCTCGTTTGGTAAAAAACACTTCTTGCACGTTTTTCAAAAAAAAAAAACAGCTTTATGGGGTGGTTCTGGTCCTGTTTGGCATGCTGGCTTATGATCTGTAAAGTGATTTTCGGACCCGTTTTGCACTTTTGAAATCACTGATGCTGCATGAATTATTTTGTACCAAAAAACTTGAAATTGCAGCATGCCATTAAAAGATTAAACTAATCGTTGTATTCTGATAATTAAATGATGCAATTTAAACGTCACAATTGAATTTGTTTGCAGATATTTTCTTCTTCCAATGTTGAGTTTGGCTTTCAATTTAGAACTCAATCAGTCACTTTCTTTAAATAAACTAGCTATTAATTCTCCCTTCACATGAAATCAGTGTACACAAATATGAAAGCATTAAGTGAATAAATTACCTCACTACAGATGCACTTTATAATTGAATAGGTAAGGTTTATTTATAGAGCACATTTTCAGACACAGAGGCAATTCAAAGTGCTTTACATCATCATTAACACTTAATATTAAGACAACAGAGAGGAACACAATAAATAAACATAATGGAATAACAGATTCATAAAAGAAACATGCATAAAAGAGATGCAGAATAGTTTAAAAACAACATTGTAAGGTAGGTGCTAAAACAAGTTAAAAGGCTTCTGGGTAAGCCGTAAAAAGCAGTGTTTTTAGCCCCAACTTAAAATAACTCAGTTTATTCCATTTGTGGGGAGCATGAAAACTAAAAGCATCTTTGGCGTGTTTGGTTCTGAGAATAGGGTCATTTTAATGTTTAAGATGTTACACAGAACATCATATTTTAAACAGTTCAACACTTAGCTACTCAGTACAAGCATTGTCTTATTTACTACAGCTCAATATAGAGAGGCGATTAAAGGCCAGGCTGAATTATCCATCTTGTAAACAGCAGGCCGAGTTCATTAGCTTCACAGCATTTAATCTGATCCCTCTGAGAGGCCAGCTATCAAGGATTATCGGGCTCACCCTTAACTTCCCGGCAGGCAACACCGACTGCACCTAAAGAGTTTAAGTATGGCATCCAGGGCTCATGTTCCTCTTCCATTGTTCAGTCAGGAAGAGTGTCAAGGAGAGCATTAATGTACATAAGTGAGCAATGAGAGAACATATGCATGACAGGAAGTCTTATAAAGGATATACCAGAAAAAGGGCATATAGGAAACTCCATAAACTTTGTTATGTCTTCAGTGTCGTACATTAGCCAACTTTGCATTTTGGTTAAATCTTACTTCTATTACTTCTGTATTTCTATATGCACACATTCCTTCTCTCTCATGCCCCTCTCAGATAGCAACCAATGTTCTCATTAACTTTTCATCACTTGTTAGGAGAGCTGGGGTAGATGAATCCTTACAAACACACCCTTGCATCCACACGTGCGCCTATCCAATGCACACATTGGACACTGGTGTGCAACAGACCAGCACATTCTGAACCCAAGCACATGTATCTCAGAATAACAGCATGAATAAATAAAACTCATTAGATAATTCGATTTTAAGAGGTGAGAAAAATCTAACAATCCAACAAACACATTTAATTTACGCATATGAAAAATACTTAAACATGTGGACATGGTATCCACAGAGAGTAACTAATACGAAAGCATAAATGTTGAGTCATGCATACAAAGGTCAACATTTAGATGCATATCAAAACTCTTTTTTGAAGCAGGACACTATACGCATCCCCTAAAAATTCAGATTTAATAAGTTAAGTGTAATCATCCATTGCCATGCATTTGTTGCAAATGCAATGGTGAAGATGACGGAAATGTATATTTGTTCTTTCAAGCCTCACCTTTGCTTCTACAGTCTGTAGTTCTCAGGAAAAATACATATAATTGTTCTAGTATTGTTCCCAATAAATACTCAAAACAAGTCAGCATGTGTGCTATTTTTAGAAAGAAGACAGAGGGGGCTGGATGATTTGGATGGGACACTGGGGCCCTGGAACATGCCAGAGCTATACATGTATTGTTTTGCTGTTGTCAGGTAGCTCAAAGGTTTCCAGCATCACCTCTGTGTGACATTAGCCTGGTTCCAGACCTCTGAGTCGGTGCACACATCTAGCTTTCTTTCACCTATTCCAATACATGTGGTGTTGTGCACATTCACGCCTGTTTACAAGGGTGGAAAAACAACTGTCAATCAAATATTTGTATGCATGGATGTCAAAATATCAGAACCTCATCATTCTATACCAGAAGAAGAAGAAGACGATATAATGCTTGGAATGATGACAAGTGTAAATAAAGGTAATTGTGGGTTGAGTTGCATCATGTCTCTTATGACAATTGTTATAGCAACAGATACCACTGAGTGACCACTAAACAACTGCAACAAGATGGATGTCACTCAGCGACATTTCAGGAAGACTGCAACCATAGGTACATAGCAGCAAGCATTCAGCATGGCAGAACATTGGCTACATCAATGTAAACAAATCAGCTAAGACATATGTCTCCTTTAAAAAGCTGGTATAAGAGACCATTACACCCTTACTTTATAAAGCACAAAACCAATATCACTCAACTATTAGCACTGGCGCAGCACTTAAACGCTGGTTATACAAATGCATTCAGGATACTGAATGATAATGATAATTTTGCTAAATGTTTAAGTTACTTTATGAGCTCATTTAAGAAAAATAATGCATTGATTGGTTGGGAACACATTCTTTTCGTGTTAGACTTGTCACTTTCATACACAAAAACAATTTTCGCTTAGCTTGGCTGAATATCAATACAAATGACACACCATCTTGCCTATGATCCACTTTTTTCTCACTTTGGACGAGTCGCCCACTATCACTGAGCATATGCTAAAGAGTAAGCATGGAGTGCTCATTATGGTACTTTTCTTCAACAACTAATGATCTGCAATAATCTTAGTTTATCTTTCGGGAAATGTCAGGCAGTGTTTTTTGAATGAAGCTTAGAATTCTTGAAAAGGTTGGGATAGCATAATATTGAAAAGGGAATATTAATATAATAATGTACCAGTGATAATGCAGAAACAAAATGTTAAAGTGTTAGCACTTCACCTCAATCAACATGTGTTCAGCTGTGCAGGTTTGGTGTATTTCAAGCTGTCTCTCCGTAGGATATTGTGCATTTGCTTGTCAGGAAGTGTCACCATTGACCTTTTACAACAGAGTCCTCACAGAAAATAATGAACTGTGCTCTGGCCATGAAATCATGATAGAAGTTATGGTGATTAAACTAGCAGTGGCCTTCAGCGATACCAAATATATCATTGCATAGGTCTCTTGTTAATTCTCTTTTCGCCAGTAAAGTAAGGACATGATAAAAGATGTGTGAGCATAGCTAACACTGTGTAAAAGAGACACCGTTTATTCCCCCAGTATTTTTGTTCAGAGGCTAAGATACACAAAAGATCTGTTTGCAATGCCAATGTAGGTCCCACAGGGATGATGTGGCCTTTCTCTGCCCCATTCAATATGTTTATAATGGGATAGGTTGTATTCAAAAGGAACAAGCAATAACAATAGATGAGGATGGATGTATTGGTATCTCATATCTCACACAGGTGAATGGATGTTAACACCCTCTTATTCTCCTTTTGTCCAACACATGCACACAGACACAAAAGGAAGTTATATGACTGAGGCCCCCAGCTGGCTTCTTTAGTCGAATTGTATTTTGCTTCCATTTTACTTGACTATAGGCCGTTACAAAAAGGTTCTTCACTTACGATGCCACTAAAAACACAATGTTTGCTGGAATGCCTTTTTTTTCTTAAAGCAGCTCTATTAGTTTTTATAATTGTTGTTAGACCCCTCACTGGCTTGAGTCCATTGAAGCTGACACACTAACACACAGGCGCTACACAAATGCACAGGTATATAAAACTTTCCTCCAGGAACCAACAGTCCTTGCATTCAAACTCATGACATGTTTAAATGAACTATTGTTTGCAATGTGCAGGGAAATGAACAACAAACAACTATATTGCCTCATTCTTCCCCTTACCCACAACACTATGAAGTAGTGGGCGATTACGAAAACACACACACACACGCACACACGCACGCACGCACGCACGCACGCACGCACGCACGCACACACACACACACACACACACACACACACACACACACACACACAACCACTTAACTCAATTAATGCATTTCAAACCATGCGCAAAAGGATACACCTACATCATTTCACACTCACAAATGTGTTTCTTTGCAGCACGTATTCTCAGTGTGAATGTGATTATCATTTGCCAATATGACTGTTGTTGATTTCATAAACAGACTCTGCTGTCAGCTCTTACCCCAAGGCATTCTTCGGATTTTGGGTGATGTGTTGGGTGCTTTTTTTACTTGCGGTCCTCAAATTGGCCTGGCAGTATGTCAGTGTTTTCTCACTCTGAAAGCCTCTGTCCCTTCCTCTCCGGTTGCATTATCTCTCTGCACTCCCAACAATGTCATCCTCAGACACTATAAAACTGCCTTGCTGTTGATTTCATACAAACAAATGTTATATTAATGTAAGTTAAGTAATAATGGATGAAATAAGTAGACCGTTTGAGCAACAAGATTGTGATGCATGGGGTATTACCATCTTCATCTTGTGGTTTTTCTGGTTTGGTTTTGAAATAAATAAGGTGAAATGTGACTTTGAAGCCCTGAAGCCCAACAGGTAAAATAAAAAATATTTGCTTCTACTCTAAAACTTCTTAACAATAAGGACACATATTTGTGTTTGTTTTAAATAGCACATTATTCATTGTAATTATAATCTCAAAGCGATAGTGATTTACCTCAGTCTGATTCTGCTGTGAAGCTTTTAGAGAAGAAATAATCAGCTTCAGTGCCTGACTCACTGTTTTGTTTTCATTGACATAGTAATAAACTATTCTAATTAAATGATCTAATGAGTCTGCCACCCAAATGAAAGTTTTCGATAGAGCCTCATAACACACAGGCTCATTGTCTGTGTAGGCCCTCGGCACTGAGGTTAAATCTAATTCTTATTATGAATGGCGAGTCATAAGTTGCACTGATCCGTCTTTCAACTCCGTTTCCGTACTTATGGAGGATCACGCCCAGGTCAATCTGGATACGCACACACATCCAGTCAGAGCGAGGAGACAGCTCGGCACAGGGGGTGTCAGATCAAAACAGAAGTAGGCGGCTTGGCACAGGTTGCGTCTGATTAAGTCAGCATCTAGAGAGGAGCAGCGGAGAGAGGGAGCTGAGATGAATGACACCAGCTTGGCGGCCTTAGATGGAGACGATCTCCAAGGGACTAATCAAGCACACAATAAATAAAAAGCAAACATCATACGGATAGGAGCTCATTCTGTTCAAGACAAAAGGCATTAATATGTATTGCTCTAATGAGCGCCTCCTCTCAAGGGGATGGTGGGTGTTTCATCCCATTGATTTCCACTGAAAATCACTTGTATTGAACATAAACCAGTGGACTGTTCTGCAGCATCATTACAAACCCTGCCTACAATACGCCACCCCAAACCATTTACAATTAAATAGCCCAACTCAAGATAATTGGGGTCTATGTCTAACTAGTTCATTATATATTAATAAACTCACAGTGTGCGTAGAGACGTGTTAATTGGCTCAGGTTGGTGATAGGCACTATACAGAACTTGCCCACTGCCAGGGGAGGAGGAGGTGGTGATAGTGACTGTCAGTCAGCTCGACTCCTTAGGGAGAGCAGAATAAAGAGGAGAGGGAGAGGAGATATATTCAAAACCTTATCTCTCATTGCTTCTCTGGCTTTTTTATTCTTTCTCATCCCTACATTCCAGACAGTGTATCGCCAAAGACAGGACAACCATCAATGCTCTCTGCTCTGTCCTGAATATGTCGGCCATTTTTGTTTCTTCCTTGTTGTCATTATGCCATTCACCATTAAAGAACATTGAGACGGCTTCAAACCTCTGATTCCCTGAAGGGGTCATAGGATCATTGGATCACCTGAGAAGGCATAGAGCCTTACTGACTGTCCCTTTGTTACAATAAAAAAAAGAGAGATTTATAAATATCCTGCTGTAGGTACTAATCAGAAAGAACACAGCATGATGTATGACTAATATATTACCATACACTGGACTGCCAAATGTGACATCTATTGTTGAATAGCGTCTTTCTTGAGGCCGAGAGCAGTGTACCGTTTATCAGTGACAGCAAAAATACACATTACAAAATAAAATACAATTGGTTGTACTCTTTGCTGACATTATCTAAACAAACTTAGTGCCATGCCAGTGCATGCACACACATGCACATATGCACACATGCACACACATACAAACACACACACACAGCTACCAACACATAAGGGCTGCAGGGTGGTGTTGCCATAGGAACGGGGAAAGGTAATGGCCATATTCTTGAGCTGATGCCGCATGGGGGTGAGGGGCAAAAGGGGTGTGTGTGTTCGTGAGAGAGGGGGGCTAAGTGAGTCAGACTTATGGACTAATGATAACAGCTTTAACTTCCAAATCCATCAATTCACCACCACTGCACTGAATGAAGGCGACAACCACTACAATCCCAGGGTAGTATAACATTTGGAGAGGTTCTAGGCAACACTGACACCATGCCATTTGCTGATAGCATCCAGCTAATGTGGTTAGTCCTGTTAGCTTTGATGAAGAGATAACTGCTGGGCATCTCCATGCAATGTCTTCCCTCTCCACATCCCTGGGGTATGCATAAATGGTCCCTAATGCAATGAGCTAACCTTTTAACCAACACTGATGACCATTGCTCTGAGTGTGTGTGTGTGTGTGTGTGTGTGTGTGTGTGTGTGTGTGTGTGTGTGTGTGTGTGTGTGTGTGTGTGTGTGTGTGTGTGTGTGTGTGTGTGTGTGTGTTTAAATATTACTGAAAAGTGCAAATAATATTATTCATACCTCAGCAGTCCATACCCTATGGCGAGCTGTACAAGTGACAGAATGTGCTCCATGGTCTCATTCATATTTCACATAATGTCTTATATGGTTCTTGAAATGTTCTAATAATAATTTGTAGATGTTCAGAGTGAACTTGTACTTGTATGACTGTATGGTCTCATTTATAATTTATTTGAAGGCTGGTATAAATATAAATTATATCATCATAATTAGTCTTATGTGTCACATGTAGTTGTGCTATGTGACTAAGTACATTTACCCAAGTAAATGAGCGCACTTTTGAAGTACATGTACTACCTTGATATTTATGTTTAACCTACTTTACACATAAAACCCAACACTACTTCAATAAATATGATGCACTGATTTGAACGATACTACCTTACAGCATATTGAGTAGCTAAAGTCGGCTTTATCATGACCAACTACAACCTTGAAGTACTGCAAAATGTTAATTCACCAACACTAATGACCAAATTATATTATAGCACATTTTGCATAATTAGCATTTGTAATGATCATTTGAGTACCTTTTGTTGCTTATACGTATGTACTTATAGATCAAATGTTTGATTTTGTCATTTTATTATAAACGTTATCTGTGAGCAATTATTTGACATATGAAATATGGCTATGTTTTGCAAAATAACATAATCACATAAAATGTAATACAAATGGATATACTTTTATACAGTATAAGAAAAAAATCTTTCAAATGTGGGAAAGAATACTTTAAATAACCCTTCATCTATAGTTTTAACAGCAATTTAAAGAATTGTCCCAACTAACAAGACAACATGATTATATTATCAAAAAAACCAGTGAAAATAAATGTGATATATTCGAGCAGTATCCAGCTTAAGTCTATCATTTCATGTTGTCTTAAATTGACCAAATGTGGATTGTATTTCTTAAGTGATATTTTTCAAGCACTCATTTTTCTTATTGTTCCTAAAAAAAAGAAAAACATGCTTTTTTACAAAGGAGTATGTGAGGTGTGTGGGCTGCACTGGTAATCAGGATATCAATCTTTAGACAACTTTGCCAATTAAAAAGAGTTGGCTCATCCCTTGCAGAGTTGGTCATCACCTGATGCTGCGGTTATTCCCATCAGCCCCCCCTTCCCACTTTTCCTCCTCCTCCTCCTCCTCCTCCTCCTCCTCTTCCTCCTCCTCCTTCACCGCTTGATTCTTCCCTTTGTGTCACTTTACCCACACAATGACAGGGGGCTTTTAAAAATAGAGACGAGCCACCCAGATTACAGCGTTTTAATTACAGAGCTGTAGATGCGATGGGGGTGTAGAGGCCCCCAAACTGACAGGGAGTGGGGAGGGAAGGAGAGTTGGAAGGCAGAGAGGTACAGTGTTAACCGTGTGCTAATTAGTATCGTCTGCCATACTGACGCTCTGTAACCCTCCATTATACATGGCTTGTTGGCTGCATTCTGAGCATCCATAAACACACACCAATGTTAAATAATAATACCAGTAAAACACCTGTGGGGAGACTGGGAACAATTCAAGGCAAGGCTGCTATACTGTAACTCTACAACCAGGGAAAAACTAGAAAGATGATACCACTCTGCATGGGCTCAGAAGTGTGCTCTCATTTTGCTGTAACACCATCATATACAATGTTGTTGTTTATTTTTAATCTGTGAAGCCCACTGAGACAAACTTGTTTTGTGATATTGGGCTATACAAATAAAGTTTGATTTGATTTGATAATCTGAGAAAAATACTTAAGTGAGTAACCCTTCATATTAGTCTGCAGCCGGACTGGTCTGCGACCTCCCCAAGTTCTCCCACACTACCCCACTCCTTAGCTCCCTCAACTGGCTGTCAGTGGAGGGAAGAATCCGCTTCAAGACACTGGTGCTGGCTTACCAAGCTGTGAAGGGAACAGCTTCTTCCTACTTCCAGGCCTTGGTTAAACCATACAGCAGCACGTGCACTACGCTCGGCGTCAGCCAATCGGCTTACACCTCCATCAGTGGGACCCAGGTACCCCTCAAAAACACGCCCGTTTGCTATCCTGGCTGCTAAATGGTGGAATCAGCTCCCTCAGGACAGCAGAAACTCTGCATATCTACCGTCGCAAACTGAAAACGCATCTACAGTATTTTGACTGTACCTTGGCAATTAAGTTATTGCTGGAAAAAAACTAAACTAAAAAACGAACTACTTGTTGAGTTAATTTAGGCCTTGTTACTAATTCACCAGCACTAACTATGATATGATCTTAAAGTGAATATATCTGCACTTTCCTTGTTGTTCGGAGCTTGATTCTTTATGGTTTTTGCACTTATTGTAAGTCGCATTGGATAAAAGAGTCAGCTAAATAATATGTAATGTATGTAACGTAATGTAGTCTCCCTACCATACAGTAGTATAACAGTATTAGCAGTATAAACATGCTATGAGACAAAACATTGTGGATTTGGTGCTCAAGATCAATCCAGTTGCTTCACAGGGGTTGAAATGTTTTATGAATATCTAAAAAAAACATATTTTCATAATTCCCAAATAAAGTTTTAAAGCGTGTAAATGAAATAAAAACATGAGTATGGATATAGAGCATTAAACATTAAACTAATACAACATTGTTAAAGCAAATATGCCAGAAAATGTTGTTCACCCTCACAAATCTGGAAATCTACATTCTTTCTCTGCTTTAAAAATCTCAAAGGACAAAAAAGCTGGGATTGACATTTTCTCTTTTTGAGACATGTTATAGACCAAATAATTAATTAATTAATTAAACACACGACAGTATGTTAGATTGTTTTTTAAAGCATTCATTAACTGTAATACTACACCAGTTAAGGGTGTATAGCAGTATAGGTTTAACAAATACAACACATATACAGACCACAACATACACCCATCTCCTTACTAGTTTGTGCTGTACTGTTATACTACGAATTAATGCTATCTAGGAAATAGGGGCATTTAAATAAGCATTCTGCATTTTTCTAATATAAACATATCTGTTTAATCATTAGGTTGATGAAGGATGTAGTCTGTGTTATTACCTCTAGCCATATTTGAGCCATTACAGTGTATGCCATAAAGCATCCTCTCTTTGCGTTCACATGGTCAGATAGAAAATGTGTCCTTTATTTGTTTATTATAAATATTGAATCTAATTGAAAAGCTATAAACATTTTCTCTATAATTTTAGAGACAGAATTGTGCTTCAAAAATAAAATATTTATCCTAGAAAAGCCAGCATGCAGATTCAATCACTCACAAAATGTCAGCCACTTAAAGTCTAATCAGCTTTGTAATTACTTTCTATCTAGGTGGTTGTTAACTTATACATAAAGTCTAACGTCATTACAGACTGAGCATCTAGAACCTAAGTCTTCATTTAAATCAAATTGCAGATCATTTTTAGCTTGACATTCAAGACGTTCGATTTCTCTTCTTTGATAAGTGTAATAAAAAAGTACCGGTAATTGCTTCCACTGTGATTCAATGTAGAAAAAGAACATAAAAAGTCAAGAGTGGGTGGTTACTTTTATAGACAGTGTATGCTAGTTTTAGTTCTTTTAGTTCCCAGCTGCTCTGCTTTTGGCTTCCAAAGTGAGATTAACAGCCTGTACTGCATACTGTAGGTCAGTGCGCTGATAAAAGAAGGAGGAAGTGTGTGTGTGTTTGTGTTTGTGTGGGTGAGTGCGTGTGCGCATATGCAGACTGTTGTGTTTTGACACCTTGGCAACCTGCTACTTTGTGCCTCTGCATCTCAGCAAACAGGTTAGAATTACACACCGAGTATCTTGTATCTAATTAATATCACCTCAAGCTTTCAAATATGGCGTGGACAGAAGTTATTTATAAACACTTTGAGCCGTATGATCCTCAAGCTTTTGGATATTTCCAAAAGTGTGCTTTCTTTTTCCTCTTTTGTGGTTATCAGCTAAAGCCTCTTATCTTAGCAACAACTAACCTCCTGATATGTTTAGTTCAAACACAAACCAATCACTAAGTTGTCATATTCCATACACTACCTGATGTGATGCTTGTTCTTTTGATTTGTTTTACCTTCCTGTGGAATAGAGCTTCGCCTCCTGCATGTATTGATATAGTTTATTCTCAGCCACTATGCCTCAAGGTAGACAGCCTCATTACAGTCCCATCTCTCCTCCCAGAATCCTCAGCAGCCTACCACTGTCCTGCAGCAGCTCCCAGCGACCATGGTGCCTCTTGGCTTCGCTCCTTCCCTTAGGCCTGGTGGTCACGTCAAGGAGTGTATATGGCAGACTGTCACCACACTAACTAAATCTGAGGATTTCTCCCTCACTGTGGTTCTTGCCTGTCTGTCACATTACAAGCTTGCTATAAGCAATCACATATATTATTTATGGTCTACTCCTGAGCTTGGACATTACTTTTAATGTGTGTATGAGTTTGCAAGTGAGTGTGTGTGTGTGTGTGTGTGTGTGTGTGTGTGTGCGTGCGTGCGTGCGTGCGTGCGTGCGTGCGTGCGTGCGTGCGTGTGTGTGTGTGTTTCAAATTAATATCCAAGTACGTAAGTGTGTTTAAGTTAAGGTTTACCAATTCTTAAGGGAAAGCATAATAATTAAATATGAAGTTTTGTAAGACAGGGAAGTTTAACTTAGAGAACACACGCCAAAAAGTCTTTCAGCAGATTGTTTTTGTGAGGCAATGTATTCAAAAAAAGTCAAATAATTGGATATTGATTAGGCGTTATAACAGTTGGCTTTCTAAACCAAGCTACTGAGTCACTTTGAGTTTACTCCGGTTATAAAACAGTCCTATGCTTATATATGAATCATTCAAAGCCAAACTTTTAGTTTGACACTTACTGTAAGCTGCATATCCAAACTATAAGTTATGATACAGATACTTGAAAAATGTCAGAACTCAAAAATCACATTTGAAGAGTTTTAGCTGATTGCATATCTGAAGTCAAGCTCTAGTAACTAGACAAGTGTAAAGCAAAAATCTTTGAAGGTCCATCAAAAGTTTATTTTGATGGATCACACATATAAATTCAGTTTTAACGTTTCAGTTTTTTAAATGGTCTTATCAATCACCATATGTCTCTTTTTAGGTCATTATTGATCAGCAACATATCAATTAATTTGATTGATTGATTGTACATTTTCCATGTCACATGGCTGAGAAAACCATGTTTACCTTTAACAATATTTGCCAAAGTTTCCAGTACATTAGTAGCCACAATAAAAGCAACTGCATTTGTTTATATGTCATTTGGAGCATTCATTTCAAACATGTACTTAGTATCAAGCGCACAATCAGTTACATGTTTATGAATCTAGCAAAAGAACACTGCATTTTTTTTTTAAGTGGACAACACTATAGAAGGTGACTGACAACACTGATAGAACAATTTCACAAGAGAGGATACAGCAGCTGGATGTTACAGGAAGTGTTATCTATGAGATAGAGACCAGGCTTATCAAGGCTAACCAAATGTGTTTAGCATGAAGAGTCCTCATACAGTTTTCATGTAATTACCCATTAAAAGTATCACACAATATGATACTGTACGTTGCATCATTGAGCTAACTGCCCTTGTATCATTCATAATGCCTGGAAAAGCATTCAATAATTTATCAGGGTGACAAATATTTCTTGAAAATAAGAGTGGAATTATCATAATTGAACAGACTTTCCTAAAACTTGGTCAGAAAGTGTATTCATATGGCTGGAAGGACTGAAATAATTTCGCGAGCTGGTTCAATGCCGAACAAAAATTGAGTGACAAGAAGGTGACGAGACTCACATTCACCATCTCGGTTTAACACAATGTGGATGAATCACCTATTCACCCAGGACAGAATGGCAGGCTAATAAAAATAGATAAGACAATCAGAACACCATCAGATAGAGTTGATTGTGCTCTGTGTGTGTGTGTGTGTGTGTGTGTGTGTGTGTGTGTGTGTGTGTGTGTGTGTGTGTGTGTGTGTGTGTGTGTGTGTGTGTGTGTGTGTGTGTGTGTGCGTTATTTTGAATATGCAGACCTTTTAGATCTGATGATGATCCAGACTGTCCAGATGCAGAAGGTCATCATGAATGACATGAACAGATTGTCTCTCAGCTCCTTCCGATCCTCCAGCCCTCTGTCGGCCCTGCAGTGGGAACCAAAAAAGGATCAGTCTCAGTTGATTCGGTAAAATGAGTAGAGTTTTATTAAAACAGGTTTTGTAGTGGAACCTAAAAAAATAATAAACAAAGACTGAAGTCGCTCATAAATTGCATTTTTGAATTTAATTTTGATATAATAATATGTAGAAAAGTGAATTGAGTTCTACCAAGCTACAACAAAACCTATTATTATTCCACTGCAGATCATAAACAATATCCAGATGTATTATAGGTTCAGTTAATAGCAATTCACCAAGTTCCTGATATGAATTTTCTTGAGATAAGTTGTATTTTTAATCAAATTCATGGAACCTTGCGATCTCCTATAGCTCTACTCAAATAATATTTTATTTATGAATTATAAATACAAAAATTGTCGAAGTTTCTGAATTCTAAGCCTTCCCAGTTGCTTGTGTTTCATTGGACTGGGTTGAAATCTGACCATCCAAGAAACATTAAGGATCTTTTACAAATTGCAAGTGAATAATAAATATATATAAACAATAAATGCATTTTAAATGCAACGTCTAAAGACCCGAGGGGGCACAGAAAGTTTGGGCTGTAAAGATAAAAGATTTATCTTTTTGTATAGAAAACTATGGGCCACAGGTAGAACAATTGCATCATTTTCTTATTTCAGCAGGTGATCATTTTAAATTGGAAATACTGAATCCTCCTCGCTGTCATTATTCTATAACGCAAACAAGACAGTTTATTTTCCTTTTCTTACAGTATCAATCAGTGAACTCAAACTTAAGCAGCCCTGAGCCTTAAGCACAGGACTGTTGTTTCCTTCACTGTGTGTCAGGCTCCCAGAGACCCGGGTATAATCCAAGAGAATGAGGCTGACCCAGAGACACAGTATACCTCCACATTAGCAGCCTGACCCTCAGCTGGCAGACATGCATGGCTCCTGTTTGGGCCACACTGGTCTACCAAGATCCACAAACAAACTCCTTTTCCCTACACTGAGTAACTGAGTCTTTTAAATTTAATTTAACTAATTACTGGGTCATCAACTAGGCTACTTTGGAAAAATGCAAAACGAGAAAAGTACACAAAAGTACATAATGTGCTATTTCAGGCAAAACATCGCAGAAGCAGTTCCCAGTTTTGTGAGCTGTCAATGTGGGTATGTTTGCTCAATTATACCTCGTTGTCCTACTTCTTCCCAGTTTGGTAATCGTCTCATAAAGATGTCTGAGATCCTTGAAGTTTCTTCTTGAACAGTTACTACCACTTCCGAAAAAAAAGGCGAACAAAACTTCTCTGACTAGCTAACGCGAGCAGTTAATAATTTTTTCCCTGGAGAATCACTACGCGTTTGGTCTTATTTTATAAGAGGAGTTGACAACAATATCAGAATACCTTTATATCCAGTAGCTGGTGGGCACCGAGGTGTTTAATCTCCAATTCATCTACAAAAGGCAGCATTTAAAAAGTCTTACTAACTTATGTCAACAACAACTAGCCAAAGTAGGCAGTATTCGGCAAACTGCCAATCAAATTGCACCAGCAATCAGCACGGTTTTGAGCAAGCACAATGGCACACAATCGTGAGTTTGCCTCTTCTGGGGACGAGCACATTAAAACAACTTCTAAAAACTCAGCCAAGGACCTGAAATGCAGAATAATAATACATGAATAACTCACAACAGGAATTGGGGATTTTCTTTTGTTGCCATTCGCACCAAATGACATTTCGCCTCTACTGGTGTGCAGACGATTATAAAACAGTCAACCGCTTCTCGTTTCTTTAAAACACTAGTTTGTTCCTGCTCCTTTCTGATTATGGAATGTGGAATGAGTTTTGATTCATTAATAATAATTTGTGCAATACCATGAGAAGAATAGAAAAAAAAATGACATGCAAATTCATCTTTCTGAAAATGAAAGGAAAATCCTTCAAACTAATCAGACACTCTTCCTTTCAACCTAATGATTAGTTTGTATGAAATCAATCACCCAATTGCAGTTGCAGGTAAGACATTTCCTTTATAGCAGGCACCCAAATCGAATATTCACAGAGCCAATCTCTGAGGTTTTGATTAAAAAGGGAAGCGGCATTTTCTCTCCAGAGGCTCCACCGTGTCAGGCAGATTCAACCTGTGTTTTTTTTCATGAAACTCATCCCTTTGGCTTAAATCCATACAACACATCCTCACTCCCAGGTCGGCCTATGTTGACGTCATGTCAAGTCCCCTGTGTCGGATTTTTCCAACGCAAGGGGGGGCAGCCGTGTCGGCTTTTTCCAACACAAGGGGGGCGGCCCTTAGCGTACATTTTCAACTTTCCGGGATGTCCATAGGCTTCTATATAGCTCCCTAAACGTATGTTTTAGACTTGAGATCGCGAGCGAATGCTACCCGCAGATCCATTCTCACAGTGTTTATCAACCTTTTTCTAACTCAATATCAAGCCACACTTATTGTTTTTACTTCTTTATTTTAATTGAATAATGTAGGACTTTTGTTGCTGTCAGTTATGGGGAGAGTAGGGGCTCAGAATACTGAAATCTGTATTGTTTCATCGTTTTTCCTTCTAATTTTGTATTCTTTTNCGAACGGGGGGGAATGGGCAGCGAGCAGAGTGCCAGGCGGAACACGGGGGATTTGAATGGGAGTTAATGTATCGATACCCGCGACTGAAATATCAATACTTTCTCGGGAAACAAAATATCGATATATATCGCAGGATCGATTAAATTGCACAGCCCTACTCCACTCGCACATTTCATTACTACATAATTACTGATTAAATACACAGGGATGGTGTAGATGAACGTTGAGAGAAGATTGAGTTGTTTTGTTTTTCATGCTTTTCAAAGAAAGTCATTTGAACTTTATTATTTTGGGGAAATAAACAGGAAGTAGGTTTATGAACCGGAAGTACTAGTTGATACATTTGAGAGGAGTTAAAAAATAAAACAGCTCCCCTAGTGGACATAATAAGTATTACAGTTAATACATTCTTCACCACACAGATAAAGATTACATGTGGTTTCTTTGAATTGAAGTATTGTAGTTGACACATTTTATGACATTTGCATAATTTCATAAACTTGAGTATACACTGTACACGGTTTATTTGGATTTGCACCATATTCCTATTTTCATATTACAAAGTCAAACCATACACTGTTCATTTTTATTTATTTATTCAGATTTTAAAAATTTGCATAATTTCAAAATTTTAATTTAATTTGTCTAATTTTGATTTTCCAATTTCAGTTTTACAACATTTTAATTTATTTTTCCAATTTCTGTTTAAAAAAATTACCAGATTTTAAAGTTAAGTTCAGATGACATAGGATATATTTTATAAAGAATACAAAGGTACTATTCAGAGGATTAGTAATTCATTTTTGATAACTTAATAATATTATCCGAGTACTTAAGAAACATGACGCCAGAAGGCACCAAGTTAAAAGCACTCACAGTGCCAGGCACAACTGCAGATATCAAGGAAAGGGTAAAAATCAGATCAGATGCTACAACGTTTCCAAGTCGTAGACAGAAGACATGGAACCAAACAAAGGAACTGTTCAAGCTGTGGCAAACGAGAGGATTGATTCTAGCAGATGATCAACCTGGACCAACGGAAGCCCATAGAAAAGCTGTAGTTGAACATGAGAATGCTGAATACCTACAACAGCAAGAAGCATGGATCAAAGCCGGACAACCTCGGTATGGACCTGCTAAAAGCGCTATGAAAAAAGCTGAAAAAAGAAAAGCTAGGGTTGCATGTCTGTTAATCCATCTAACATCCATCGCAGAAGATCCGCCATTAAATGAAGACACAGCAGAAATGACAGAAGAGGCTCCAGTTATCCAAACTCCAAAGCAGTATCCAAGCCTGACCGAAGTGTCTCCTCCAGACATATCAGAGAACAACCTTTCTCACCAAACTTCGATTCAAGCCCCAAATGTGAAAGAATTGGAGTATGAGGTAAGAATCTTATCCAGTGTCAAAAAGCTGAAGGACGAACTCGACAGAAAAATGGAGGAACTCGACCGAAGAATGGAAGAACTCAACAGAAGAATGGAAGAGGAACTCAACAGAAGAATGGAAGAGGAGCTCAACAGAAGAATGGAAGNATCACACTGTCCCTTTAAAATCTTTCAGAAAATGATGTAAGTGTATCGAATTATATCGAATCGAATCGTATCGTTGGCTGAATATTGTGATATATATCGTATCGTGAGCTCAATATCGTGTATCGTATCGTATCGTGAGATTAGTGTATCGTTACAGCCCTAATCATGACATTATTACAGAAAGACAAAGGGAGGTAGATAAATACCAACAACTTCTGGCGGAGAGACGACAAGACGATGTAAGATTCCAGGACATGAAGGCAGATAGACAACAGAGAGAAAGGAGAGAACAAGAAGAACGAAGAACTCAAAGAAAACGCAGAACAAACTACTCTCCTGACTATTCCAAAGGACAGGGAGATGAAGATGACGACGGCGGTACACAGTCTGAAACCAGTAGACACTCCCCATACCATGAACAGTCACAGCAACAACGCGGTTTTGCATCTCCTCCTGAGAATAATAGTAGCGACGAAAACGAGCAACATTACCCTGGGAAATGCCCCAAAACGAGAAGAACCAAGAAAACTAAAAGAACCAAGACCGGTGCATATACCTCCATGCCATTGATAGCGGCTGGAAGAGGAGGATTTCAAAACAAATCATGGACTCACAGGGACATGGAATCATTAGTGGCAAAACTACCTCCACTCACAAAAGGAGGTCAGAAGTGGGTGACTGATCTGGAGAAATACACTTTCCAAGACCACCTGTGCTTGTGAGACACGAGGGCACTGCTTGGACGGATAGAAGGAAGACTAGAGGCAAGAGCAGTAGATTCCAAGGCCAAATGCACCAACTCTCCAGATTACATTTTCTTCAACAAAGTCAGGTCGAATTATTGGGCTGCTATTCGTCACATCTACCCGACAACACGCAGTTTACATGCCCTCAACAGCCTGAGGAAAGGCACGGAGGAAGAAATGCATGCCTTCTTGAAGAGATGTGAAGGAGTGTGGGAGGACTGCACTGGAGAACGACATGACGTTTCGCCACCTGTTGTAATGTTGTGGAAGAATGCGGTCATTAAAGCCCTTCCCCGATCAGTGCAGGCAGGCCTGGGAGACGTGGTGGGATTAGACGCTAAACCCATTGAAGAATGGAGACTACATCTCATTCACCACGATATGAAATACCAGGCAACACAGAGGGAAAATGACGAAGAAATGAAAACACTACAACTAAGACTTTTGAAGATACAAGTAGCTGAGAAAGATGCCAAAGCTAATACACATTTAATACATACAATAATACATTTAAAGAACATCTCCCGCATTAGACCCTCCCTCTCATCGACCGCTGCTGAAACTCTGATCCATGCCTTTATAACATCCCGACTGGATTACTGCAACAGCATACTTTTTGGATCACCTGCATTCACACAAAAAAACTTCAATATGTCCAAAACTCAGCTGCCCGCTTGCTCACCTCCACCCGACGCTCCGACCACATCACCCCTATCCTCCATGACCTCAACTGGCTCCCCATCAAACACTGCATTGACTTTAAAATATTACTTTTCACTTTCAAAGCCCTCAACAACCTTGCCCCCCCCTACCTCTGTGACCTCATCCAACGACACACCCCCACCCGTCGCCTCAGGTCTGCTGAAGCTAACCTACTGCAGCCCATCAGGACAAAGCTCCGGACCTGGGGTGACAGGGCCTTTGCAGCAGCCTCCCCCACACTCTGGAACTCCCTCCCCAGCCACGTCAGATCCGCCAACACTCTCACATCATTCAAACAATCCCTCAAAACTCTCCTTTTCACTCTTGCCTTCAACTCCTAATCAACTATCCCCTTGCCCTTATTCCTCCTAGCTTAGCACTTTCTACTTTTGTCGTTATTTTGTTTTACTTGCTTGTAAGCGCTTTGAGCACCAGGAAAAGCGCTTTATAAATGTAACGTATTATTATTATTATTATTAATAATGTGCTTTAACCATCAGTTGTCCCTTTCTATCAGCTGTGCACCATTATGGTGTAAATATACTATACTGATTGGATCAAATATAAAAGTCAGCCGAATTAGTATTGATACTGCGAGAAGACTTATATTGTGAAGAGAAATTGAAGATTTTGTTTAATTGCTGATATATTTATGATCCACGTCACATATTCAGTTTCGGCGGCAGTTGTTCATGTTTGTCTAGAAGTCTTCTCATCAGGGCTCTATAAATAGCGAACTACGGCAGATATGTCATATTTAATGCAGCCGAACCGTGTATTAAAATGCCGTTATGTGATGACCTCCAAAGAAAAAATCAGGCAAACTCAAAATAAAGTATCATTTTATTTTTTTTAAATGTTTTCGTATTTCACATCAACAGGAAGTCCGGTTAACTAAAATGTCCGTGCGGAACAATACCCCAACCCATAGATCCTTGGGTGAATAACGTAATCACCACATTACACACATCCCTTCACATTTACATTTTTATTTACATTAAATTATTTTGTGAGGCCTTCTAAAATGTTTTTACATATAATTAGGGTTGTAGTTGAAGAGGTTGTAAATTATTTCGTTGCCTGGCAACGCAATCGCACAACGGCACGTCCATTAATACAGATACAGATACAGATTTCAGTATTCTGAGCCCCTACTCTCCCCATAACTGACGGCAACAAAAGTCCTACATTATTCAATTGAAATAAAGAAGTAAAAACAATAAGTGTGGCTTGATATTGAGTAAGAAAAAGGTTGATAAACGCTGTGAGAATGGATCTGCGGGTAGCATTCGCTCGCGATCTCAAGTCGTCTAAAACATACGTTTAGGGAGCTATATAGAAGCCTATGGACATCCCGGAAAGTTGAAAATGTATGCTAAGGGCCACCCCCCTTGCGTTGGAAAAAGCCGACACGGCCGCCCCCCCTTGCGTTGGAAAAAGCCGAAACAGGGGACTTAACATAACGTCAACATAGGCCGACCTGGGAGTGAGGATGTGTTGATCCATACATTCTCAAAGACATTGGGTGTTAACAATGCAGGTGTGGCCCTTACTTTAAGAACATAGGTGATATTTGATATGTAGGCCTACATTTTGATACATTTAAAAACTTTGCATAGTTTAAGCAAAACATGCTGGAAATGTATTTTAAGGACCATCAGATGATCATTGAGGTTCATTAATTTGCCAATTCACTGGGACCAACATCACACTTGCAGAAAGTAAAACAAACACAGCATCACCCAGCAAATAGCCAATTAACACTGTCTGCTCTTATGTCATGGGAGCCGTGAAAGCAAGGTGACAAGAGGAGCTACATAAGCAGGTATCAGAGTGATTGTTTATTGATTGGGGATGTTTCAAGTGATTATGGTGCTGGTGATTGTGAATGGATGAAGAGATGAATTCATCAGAGGCTTTAGATGTGTGTTATGTTTTATTTTTTGTCTTTCCTTTTCATATCAAACAACAGTACTGATTAGGCAAAAGCAGAGAGTGATCATCTATCCACTTGCCAGATATCTTGTCTGTCAAATTACAAGTATGATAAAAAAAATTGAGTCTTGCATTCATTGGTATTCACGTAACGATCATTATTTCACACTGTTGTATGAAATGTAGCTTATTGCAATTCAATATTTGTTATGTTAAAGGTGGGGTAGGTATTGAGAAACCGGCTCGAGATACACTTTTTGTTATATTCCATGGAATGCTCTTAACATCCCGATAGCAATGAATATCTTAAGTGCTTTGACGAAAAATCCATACAAAAATGTCATCTATGGAGGCCGTAGTACTGTAAAAAGCACGACCAATCATTTTAGCCGGGCCGGCTAAAATAACTGGATGGCCTACCTGCCTGTTAGCCTTCCATCTGTGCACAAACTTATCTCGTGCCCTCATTGGTCATGTGCGCGTTCGTGTGTGTTGGAGGAGGGGCTCTGTAAGGAAGTGGCAAATGTTTTCCGGTTGTGTATTTTCAAATTCTAGCGCACTCGAGCTGGTTTCTCCAAAATGACCTACCCCACCTTTCATGAGTAATAGAATAAACAAGAAAATCTATTTAAGTCCCATGTGAATAGATTTTTTGCCTTTCTTTATTCATCCTGCATTTCTCCAATCATCCAGTAGGGAGCAGCAACAGATGCTTAAAAGACCACAAGAAAGATCAAGTCCTGTTTTGACCTGGTGAACAGCTTTCAAAGTGACACTGCATGCTATTTGCTGATTTAGGTCATAACATGTCACTGTGTGAAATAGCAGGATTGTCACTACACACAAGATCGATTGCTGTGTATCACTGTCTGACCTTGTCTTTAAATACACTGTGATGAGTAGTAGGCAAACTGCTCAATCAAAAGCTAGGTTTAAATGAGAACAACAGTTGAGGTTTTAATTGTATTCTTCACTGATTCAAACTCAGGTGTTGAGTGTTGCATTAACTTGCTGGCAATGGCATATTGGTTGAATTTACCAAATGGGATAATTCACTAAGCAGTATAGCTGAAACAGCTGAGTAGGAAAGAATTTCAATGTCAATTTACAAGATTCTTTCCGTGACAACACATGGCATATCAATTCCCACATTCCTTGGCATACACTGAAAATAGTTTCAAGGTTTGGAGGCTCATTTTGAGTTTGAAAACTGTGACAGTGCAGGGTGCTGAGGACCACAGGATTCCATCAACACTGTGGGAGGGTAATTTTAAAGATAGAGGCTGAAGGCAGCACACCTAAATCTCTGATAAAGCATGAGGATTAAGAGCTCAAGTGGTAAGGACGTGCCAATACAGCTGTCTCTGCACTGTCTCCACGGTAATGCCAATGTTTATCCAGCTATTAATATCAAACCAGCACACGGTGCCTATCATAAAGACAAGTGAGAGAGAGAGAGAGAGAGAGAGAGAGAGAGAGAGAGAGAGAGAGAGAGAGATGGAGGACCAAAGAAATTGGCAAATAAAATCAGAAGAGGAATGAGAATGGCGACGTATAATAAATAAATTAGATCAAGCTTATTATGGATTTAGGGAGCAAATGAAGAAGAGGTAGTGCAGTGCATTCAGTAAAGCTCTGCACACCAACAAGGGAACAGTACGCTCTGTGTTGGAAACTAACAAACACACGTGGGGGAACATGAACGATAAAGAGGGATTTAAATTTGGTGAAGGGGGGCTTGCTCAGTGGTGGTTGGTGGACACGGTCACAGTGTGTCTGTATCATATTTTAGGTGAGAGAAATCCAGCTATTTATTTCAGTCTTTCTAGCACCATGGTACCCCACCCCTCAAATTATTTTTCTCATTAATCAGTGTTTATGTATAAACCCTGTTTGATGTAGTTCTATATATCCCCAGTTTCTTTGTTGTATCCAGCTTTCTTCTGTCTACAACTCAATATCCCCAGGGAACAATAAAGTCCAATCTAATCTATTACACAGTGTTATACAGTGATAAACCAAGCTAACTATAGTGTCGAGATAAAAGTGAGTCCTTGGAGCTTAGCTAGAATCCTTGTAAACCAGGTTACAATGAGCTTAGATTACTTGTCCCTAAGTGTGCTATCATTACTTTTAAAGCAGTGTTTGAATGACCAAACTCTCACTATCCCCCAAAGCTTTTCCCATTCTCCATTGAATATAAAGATAATAAGTTGCATACAAGAGAAAACACATGTAGTGAGTTTCAGAGATGCTTTTATTTGGAAAAATATAAATATCTAGGTAAAATATTCCAACATGATCACAAACATTTTAAATGAATTCACAACACCACCATTCTCAGCTAATACAGTAGTGACCTTTGTATCAGATAGGATATAAACATCTGCCACTCAACTAACAAGAAACACAAACACATATTTACAGCTGCAGCCAGAGCATTCTGTACTTTACACAGAGATCAGAGACCCTACTCCGACTCCTCACCCCTCCCCCCCATTCCCCTCTGACTATTCATCTTCCTCATGCGTCATTTTCCATCTGTCACTTTCTGCGTCATTGCATACCTTTATCCCCTTCTACAGGTATGATTCATGAATCTAATGACCTCAAGAACACTTTCATTATACCTTTTCAATGCAAAAAAATAGTTGGGTCGCAGTAATTTCACTGATCAACAGATATGAGGCCAGCTGGCAAGCACAGGCTGAGATCAGCCCATGGCACAGCTGAGAACACACACCCTGCCTCTCCACCACAATGCCCTCACAACCATCTGTAATACCACTGACCACCAAATGCAGACGGTGACTGGTGCTGTGCTCGCCAAGAAACACAGATAGTGCTAAAGATCTACAGCTTTTAATACGAGATTTCTGTATATATTTTTTTGTTCAAGCCAATTCCTAAAACACGTACTATGTTGACTATTCTTTCCCAATTGGCACCCATCTCGTCTTTCTCTAACATCCCCTCTTTCTGGTTTTGCTTTTCAGCCTCTCTGGGCCTCTATGGACAGGGAGCGACGCAGGTCTCTGGGCCCTTTGAAGAAATCCATGGCGCCAGGCTTGACTGGAGGGAGGTCTTTGAGGATCTCGTTCACGCTCCTCTTGCTGGGACAGGCTCCGTCTGGGGCCGTTAAGGGCAGCAGGTCCTCTTCTGTGTGTGGAGCTCCACGTCCAAGCCTGATGCCCAGCTCTGCAGGGGTGAATATGGGCAAGGGGAGGGTTCTTCTCTTTGGCAGCAGCTGGTGCTCCCTCACCCCACTTTCCACAGTGCCCACTCTGAAGACACCGGAGGGGCAGATCTGTGTCAGTGAGCGGGCCTGCCACTGCCGGGACAGAGTCTCCCTACGAGAGTCGTCATTCATGTTCATTGTCTGCCTGTGGGCATCAGAAAAAAAGTTGGAAACTGTTGGAGCATTCAATGTGATTTCAATGTGATTAACATCTGCCTGATTTTGAACTGCATTCCAATATTAGATCATCAACTATCGCCTGGTACATGAGCAGAAAGCAATCTATTTCTAATGGTAACGTTTGGAATGATAGTAAGGATAACTCTTCAACTCTCATTCAGTGAGGGATCAGGGGACTTGCAGAAGGTTCTCTGATCAGTCTGTGAGCTCTCACCTGTCCTGAGGGTGAGTCTTGAGACTGACACTAGTCCAGTCAGCACTGTAGCTCTCCCTGTTAGCCTTGTTCTCCTCCCGTACACTGCAGGCCAGCTCCGCTCCCACCATCACACTGTTTTGCTTCTCTAGCACGGTACAGAATGGCATCGTCTCTGCTGTAGGAAGATCTGTCTCAGATATTTAGTCTCAAACGGGTTTTGTTGATGGGTCTTCTGTGTCTGTGATGAGGGTCTTCTGTGCTCAGTGATGCTCCCGCTGGCTGTGTCTCCTGGCTCCTGTCCTCTCTTTTTGTGATCTGTCTGGCTGGGCTTACATCTGTCTACGGCTTTTATAGATGTCCTGTTGCTATTCCTGATGCATGTTGTCACTCTACAATCAGTATGCACTGACATCCAACACCAAGTGCACCGTGTCTCATTCCCTGAGAGCCCAAACTCTGAGGAGGGGTTACGGGTAAATGGGCTGTGAATCCCCCTGATTCTCAAAGTGTATGCCTAGCCTCCACTGTTATCGCTCACCCAAACACTTTCCACTTCAGCCAGGTTTGCAGTGTCTCAGAGGAGAGAGTATCATGGAGACACTCTCTACCAAGATTATATTAACATGGAGACAGACAAACACAACAGGTTTAGTCTTCCGAGGAATCTTAATATACTTTGGCTTTGATGTACACAAAGTGACACTGTGTTAATGTGGAAAGATAACAATGAAGCAGCTGTTTTACTGTACACAAAGGACATTTCCGACATGTATGATCAGACATAACACATCTGTCACTTGGGGATAAAAGGTGAAAAGCTCATTATATCCTGCTGACTTTAAAATCATAATACAGTTCAGAAGGAGTTTTTTTAACAACAGCTGTGCCCTCCGACAACATCAAACACATACATGCACACACTCACACATACACACACATGCATACACAAACACACACACAAACACACACACACTGAAAGTTGTCTGCTGGTATGATGTTACTACCGGTCCCTGGCTCTGACTCATTCATCCACATCAGGTACTGATATCATCAAATACCAGAGATCAGGTATCATGCACACGCGCGCGCATGCACACACAGACAGACGCACACACACGGACACACGCACACGCACACGCACACGCACACGCACACGCACACACACACACACACACACACACACACACACACACACTGCTACATGAAATATAATGATCCTAATGACAAGTTAATTCACACTGACTTTAAATGTGTTTTTCATTAGTTTCACATGCAATGACAAAAGTATGCCATCTGCTTAAATCTGTGCCTCATTAGGACATCTAGCTGTTTCACTGCATATTTTCAAGCCTAAATGACTGCCATTCCTTTCCACTGACTGTGCATGGCCTGTTTATCTAATGTAACAGTTATGTCCCTCTGCCTGTTAAGTGACACAGTATTTCCTTTCATTTCTGTCACTTCTCAGCAGGGGGACATTTCATTGGTAAATTATTGCTCAATGTCAGAGTGGGGAAAAAGAACCTGAGTCTTCAGTCATGTTGTGACACCATGGCAACCATGAAATGCCATTTCAGAAACGTAGGAAGTCACTTTACACGGTCCTTCAGCGTTAAGATTAGGCTTTTCACAATATTAAGATTCTCTTCTAATAAATGTGTAGAAACACAATTACAAAAGAAATACATGAAAAACATAAAATAAACAAACTATTTTATAAGTCTTATTAATCTTTGATTGCTGGATTTCATTACAGGTTAAGTCTTTTTTTGCAAATGACTCACAAACTTAGCTAGCATCCACAAGATACTGAGCAATATATTAGATAGTGGTTTGTAATTATTTGGGTACTGGCCTGCTGAAACTGCAAAAGGACATCACAGGCTGTCTCATCCCTGCTGTTTTTGTGTGAGTCATGCAATGCTACTGAAGCCAGGGGTATGGAGGGTCTGTAAAGGTGAACAGTGACTAGGTGAACCCTGTCACAGTGATCACCCTCCTCCCAATCCTCACCCCTCTACCAGACCACGACAGGACAGGAACAGCTTTGTGTTGCATAACAGCACTGCACAGTTGCTGGGAAGTGACATTTAGATGAGCTGTCACTGAGAGAGAGACTGGAAGTGGGGGGGTAGAGAAGGGCAATTTTAGGATATATCCTGCCCTGTCAGGAAGTGATGAAGTTTGTAAGTCTGAGTAAGTCAGATTGTTTTTGTAGCGAATAAATTGATTTGGGAGGACAGAATATCCACCTGCACAAGTAAGATGTGACACTGTGCTTATCTAGCAAAAAGTATGAGTAGAAGTGAACTTTCTATTGATTCATGCTCACAGTCTCCAACTCCACTCAGAGTTATCAGCTATTTCAGTATCAGTGTGTGTCTGAGACAACGCGCCAGCAGGCTGGTGTTCAAACATGTGCCCTAAGCAGTGTCTCTCTTACAAAAAAACAGCAACAACAACAAGCAGCTGACGACCCAAACACCATCTTCTTCGTCCATCTTGGAAACATGTTTGGTCAAAGTGGGATATTTAGAAAGTCAGGGAGCACCAGACTTGGATTTGAGGTTTGTCTGTGGATCAGAGTGTAAGCCAGACATTGGTAAACAAACAATCTAAGTGAGGGGATAGGATCAGACCAAAGAGGACCATTGTTTCCACTGCAAAGGAATGTTTCTCTCGTGCCAGAGTTTCAGTGAAACCAATGCTCACTTGATCTCCATACACATTGCCAATTTGTATGTATTTAATTTTGACATCCTCTTGCCATTTTGGATCAATAGGAACCTCATATTAATGGACATAAGACACACCTTGGGAAGCAACATACCAACATAAATGTGACACTGTACAGGCTTCAGGCTGGAACTTTATTTCATCATAGACTGGACACGTGATCACATGCACAAACTTCCAAATGGCTTTCACATTTTCAGTAAATTGCTGAAGGTGAAAAAACACCCTTTTGCATTACCCAAAAGTCACATAAGACACATACACAACCAATGCAAAATGTTCAACATAATGTACTTCCATCTGCTATCTTTCCAACATTTTAGGCTTTAAAATGTTTAAAGTTACACAAACATACATTCTTATGAAACTTTTAAGAAAATCTGACAGCAGTTCAGTTGGCTATTTATTCAGTGTCGTAACCGATCATGTGATTGAATAAAATGTGGGCTGATAATCATAGGACACAAATAAAGAGGCTCTTCTAAAAGGAACATCTCTACCCTGAAGGTTCACAACAGCTAAACAATGAGCAAGCTAACAGTAACATTTACCAGAAAATCAGCAAAGCCACATAAGATTTCGACAAGAGAAAAACCCACTAAGACTCGAGCTGTATAATTGGTGAGAAACTAGAAATTGTTCAGCCTAAAACTGCCAAGAAGCAGCAAAAGACACTTGATGGTTGGATCTATGCATTTCTGTCATCCTGGTCTTCGAGGTTGATGGCTACTGCCCCCTGCCTTGTGTCTATTATTACTGCAGCCAGTAGGTCTCAAGATCTGTCACTCAAGTTTCCATCTCCCCCGTTCTCGTCCTCACTTTCTGCATTGCCTTTCCTGGCCTCCATCCTGGCCAGCAGCAGTGGCAGGTTTATAGCAAGGCCCGGCTCATCCTCTTCAGAATTATCCATTGGAGGATAGAAGCGCTTTGCCTTAGCCAGGAAATCATCTGCTACATCTAGATAGAGGAGACGATCCTATAAAGAGGTAAAGAAAAAGTGGTTGAGGCAGTGAACCTAAATGTGATTGTAATGTAATATGGCAACTGATGTGATCTGAAGCTTCTTTTGACCAATTAAAACAATGATGGACTTTAACTGTAGAAAGATAATCAGAAAATGAATAGTATATTTGTGCAAGAAAGAGATATTGTGAATGTGGGAAATGGAGTGAATTAATGTGACATTTTTCCATAACATTCAACATGCTATTATTAATCCCTTGGGGGAGAATTAGTATCTAATAAGCACTGTCTTCATACTAAAATAAACCCTAACCTTCAATTATAAACTAGTACAATGGAGTACTTTCAGTTACGGTCCAATAAATAGAATTACAGTTGAACAGACATCGAACTGTTTGCTGTGGTCATTTGACTAGTTAAAATAAATTGGCTATTGTTAGTTGTTATGGTGACACAAAGAAGTAAGCCATACCTTAGTAACAGTTTTGTGGAGTCCTGTAGAATACTAACATTGCTACTAGACACCACAACCAGATGTTTTCCTAACCCTTATCGAAGTTACAGTGTGTCCGCAGATAGACCTACTAAGTTCTTTGCAATGGCAGGGGTACATATAAAAATGGCCGCCGCTCTGACCTTCCCACTCTTTTGATATTGTTGGGAATGTCGATTTATCCGTCAGTTTTTTATGGTCACAGTACATCAAGTTTAAATGGCTGTTTCCTTTGACAGCCTTACTCCTTCCAAAATGTAAGAGGATCACCATAGGTTCATACCGCGTTCATGCGCCTGATCTCAGAAATACAGTAAAAGGCGTTCAAATGATTTGATGGATAATGAAATTAGTGGCAGTTAGACATACTGGACAAGACTGCATCGAGAGGATAGGGACAGTACATATTGTTGTGGCAGGGAAAGAGTAAACAGGCCCCCATTTTGGGTCAGGTTATAGTTATGATGAGTGATATGTCCCACAGCCCACAAGGGTGTTTTTATAACCCTTAACTCCAAGTCTCAGCAAGGGTGCTCTCACTTCTGTTTTGATGTTTATTATCACTGACCAGCCCCAACTCTCACCAGGATTAGTAGATATCTTTCTGGGGGTGTCTCTCTGCTGCTGAAGAGGGAAGTCTCAGTGTGGAGTGTATGAAGCAGATCACGTGCTGCAGGGGCGTTACGCATACGGTCATGTGAGGCTCCAGCTGACACATTGAGTAGTGAGTCTGCCTCTGCCATGAAACCTAGAAAAAGAAGGAAGAGCCTGTATGGTTACTTTGTCCTGTAGAAGTGACAGTCTCTCCCACATTTCCTCTGCCTGGCGTTACCTAAGTTCTCCAGGATTTGCCTCCATTTGTCTCTGACTTCCCGACGAGTATCTCTCATGGCCTCAATGTCAACACTCAGTCGCCGATAGCCCTAAACAACAAAAGGACAAAGCTTTACAAAAGTATTTATTTTGCCAGGTGTCATTTCTCTAATAGAAAAGGCTCTTCTGGTCTACTCTCTTATATTAAAAAACATCATTGTCATGCTGCCCCAAAGCTGATTTGAATAACTGAACATGGATCTATTTGTACTACTGTTAATTGTCTTAATTAATTAAGCCTCAAATCTGTATTGTGTGTGGAGAGAATACTCCATACCGTGGATCCCATGCGGGTCTTGGTCCTGGCCTGCAGCAGGCCGTACAACATCCGGTCGTCTTGTCTCTCTGAGTGGCTGGGGTCTCCCGGTTCACTCCACAGGTTGGTCTCCTCATCACGACGCTTCTGGACTTCACGGTTAAAATACTCCAAGGGATCCTGCCTGTGTGGTCAGCAAACAAACAGAAGTTTCATACAGTGGTTGTACATGCATAATTAAACAGATTTACCACACATGAAACTTTGTGGATAGTCAAAATGAAGTTGTATGTTCTGGCAACACTGTTTAAATATCTTCTTACGGTACTAAAGGCTGCTTTTCGTCATCCTCATCGTCGTTGTCAGCGGTGCTGCAGCAGCAGCAGCAGAACTTCATGAAGGCAGAACCCATCTAGAGTCAATGGTTGAAATTCCAGACCCCACAATGGCAGAACAACTTATTTTGGTTCTGTTGGTGCTCTTAAGGGTTTATTTATACCTTATTCACAGCCTGTGTTTCAAAACAGATTTGTCAAAGTAAGAAAAGTTAGCTGTCACAAGTTCACTTGAATAAATCTCATTCATTTGGTTTAGCATTTGTATCAGAAGGATCAACAGGTCAGAAATAGTAACAAAGCGAAAAAGTCAACTCTACCTTATTTTCAGCTTCCCATTTTCAGGGCCCAGCCGCGGCTCCTTGTTCAGCAGAGGTCCGTCCTCCAGATTATAAACCAGAGCCCGTCCAGGAGGAAGGCAGCCCGCCGACTGGTGCTTCTCATCAGCCTGACATGAAGGACAATGAGAGCAGTGAGACGCTCGCTCTCTCATCGATGAAAAAACACACACATATTCACACACCCACAGCCTCAGAAGACAGTCACAACTTAATCATGTGAGCGGCTCCATCTCTTGTCCTTAGCATTGTGTTTTGCCCCAGGGACAACGAATATCATCTTCAACAGTAGGTCTACTTACACGCACTCTGTTTCCATGACTTAACCATGACTGTATTGATTTTAGGATCATTTCCTTTGATTTGATGGATTAATTTGAAAGATTTTTGATGTTCACTTCAAAGGAGAATTTAGTTTCCAAAAACAGTGTTTTAATGTTAGAGCAAAGGTCTGGGAAGGAATTGTGAACTTTGTGGCCTTCTCTCTAACTATCATCCATGTGACATATGCTCAAGTCACAGGGTACAATTGTTCATGACAGAGTAATGGCCCCCAAGTATCCAAAGTGGGATAAAGTGTGTGTTAGAATCTAGTGTGGTAAGTCGAGTCTCATTCACCTCTAATGGTGTCTTCATGTGTGAGGGAAAAATAAAATAGAATATACAATAAAAGGTATAATTGAAAAAAAGTTGTATGTACATGTATGCAATGTACTCAGAAAGATCAACAAAGAGGTTTATATTATCCACTACTTTTGTCTAAATGAGATTTGGAAGCTGTCATGAGTTCATAGATTTTATTAAACATAAGACACTGGTTGAGACTCAGTAACGGTTGGTCAGTACTGCTGTGATGGCTTTAAATTAACATGCCTGATGAATCATTGATAAACACATTCAATGTATTATACAAAAAAATATATCAAAGAGAAACAAGCCCTCTAAGCAGGCTCTATAAGCATACATTGATTCAACTGTATAAAATAAATGCAAAGCAAAAGAAAGGGCTGACATGTAATGTGTCTTTGATAAGGCACCAAATAGTTTAATCGATTTAAAAGTGACGCTCTTTGGTCTCTTCAGCTATTTGAACCAATAATCAGTCCTGTTTTAGTTTTATAACTTCCTCTGAGGCGGTTCATTTTTCGGTTTGGTTTGCTCGTTTGTTTTTTAGAAAATAAATACAAGCCAGATTTTCACAACTCTTGGTTCAGGCCAAAGGAGAACCAAATACATAATGGAGTCATGGATCTGATACAGACATAATTTTAATAACAGAATGAGCCTCAGCAGAGGTCTGCGCTCGCTGACTGAGCTTCTAGTTACATATGCATTAAGAAATCACGATTTTCCGAGGTACACAATTTGAAACAAAGCTTAACAAGCCAGGGGCAACATTCTCTAATTGATTAAAAGAAGAATGTTATGCTTTATGAGGTAAGAAATGAAAGTAAACAGAATGATAATCATATTAGTTGCCGGGATATACATTTTGATGACAAAAAGTGAGTCAGCTTTTTAAAACAAGGCCACAGGAGGTCATTGGCACCAAAGACAGCTCTAGTAAGCACACTGCAGCCTAATGTAAGCTGCTTTTTTGTCTTAATGAGCTCGTAATCCATTTGCAACACAGAACAGCCTCCTGATCTGACTCTCAGTTGAGGATGATTACAGTAGCATTTGACATCATTTCACAAACTCAGAATGTAGATCAGTGGTGTCTCCCTCTAGTGGGGACAGGACTGAAGGGTGACTTGTTTTCACATCTACCCCAGTAAAGTTGAGAAGAATATACTGTAGGGGGTTAGTATTAAGGCAGGTGCAGAGAAACATTAGGCAAGATGCTGCAGTGAAAACATGCACACAAAATGATCTTAACAAAGAAAAGAAAAACAATGGCTAGCAGTGTGTGCAGTAAGATAAGGCTCAGAGAGACAGCTGCTTCATGCTATCGCACCACTTCTGTTTTCACAAGTGAGATACCTATATCAATGTTTCAGTAATGTCCATCCTGCAATGTCATTGTGAGGAAACACAGCTTTCAATGCACACAAAGGGAGACAGCCAAACATAGCCAAACATACACAGGTCCACATTAAAATATATGTGACCACCCTTAAAAAAAAAACTCTGGAGTTTGATATTTGAAATCTGAATAACTCCTCTTCTATTGAGGCTGAAATGTGGTGAACATGTGTGGTCACATGTCTCATCTCCTATGCTCAGAAGTCCAGTATTTTCAGTCAAGGTAGCACATCCCTTCGGCTCAGGGTACTTCTGGAGTCCTCCAAACGCAAACTGCAGTGACACCTCTCCACCAACTGGGATGTCCCTCCTGTTTTAGGTGAGGTGGACGGAGCGGAAGGAAGGCCGCAGCTCAGTGATGCGTTGGCGTAAATAGGACATGAATTCAAACATGGTGGCGGCCAGACTCTGGTGGATGAGGTAGCGGGGCAGTCGGCCCTGACAAGACACAAAAAGGGATTTTAAATGTTGTTCTTCAATCACATTGAACACTTTTGAACTGTTGTATATACATATGATTTAAACGTGTGCATTTTGTTTATTTTCAAATGCATCTTGAATCATCACCCATTTCATGGCTCTATGGATGGCAGCTTGATGGCTCACCTCATTGTTCCATATTGAAATATCTCAACTATATTAATGGATTGCTCATAGATAAAGGACTTAAGGACTTATAAAGATGCTTTCTTGTTTTCTAATCTCAGGCCTTCGTCAGGTCAAATATCAATTTGTTTAGTCACAGTCCCATCAGCGAACCGTTTGTTTGCCTCTGTAGGGCTATACAGAAATCTCTAAGCTTTATTCTTAACGCTCCACAATTTTTCTTAATTCTTATTTTGCTTGTCTATTTGTTCTTTGTAAAGCCGGGATTTCTCCCCGGTTACAGATAGATTAGGCTACATTAATAGTATTAGTGTCATACTTTTGGTAGAATTAGATTCCAGTAGTGGCTGTTTTCCACTTGATCAAAATATTACCTATAACTCCAGTGTTGTAAAGTCCAAAGGTAAAACATTATGGAAAT
Organism: Notothenia coriiceps; assembly: GCF_000735185.1. Classification (NCBI taxonomy): domain Eukaryota; kingdom Metazoa; phylum Chordata; class Actinopteri; order Perciformes; family Nototheniidae; genus Notothenia; species Notothenia coriiceps. The sequence continues at coordinate 232,872 of NW_011348482.1, forward strand.
AAATATCCAGCTTCATGCCATATTTGTGGGTTATAAACTTCCAAAAATAAAATAAACTGTTGCTTCATGCTTTTTTTGTTTTAGGATGAGGACATCATAAACTGTGATAGACGGAATTTGAAGCTTTACAAGAAAACCGTAATACAAACTTCAGCTAAAACAACAAGACGTTGGGTGCAGCCCTTTGTCTCAGTGTGTTCTGCATTTCAAATGTTTTTCAGTTGATTGCAGACTGTTATTCTCACCTTCAGGTCGGTGTTGAGGACCCAGATGAAGGTGCAGACGGACGGGTTGCTGCTGGATTTGAGGACCACAAATCCTCCAGGACCGTTCTCCCCCCTGATCCCGACAATCGAAAGAAAGAGTAGATAGGAAAGTTAGAGAAGAACCGTACTTTTGTCAAATCGATAAGATGTTCACGGTCTGACCTGACGTAGCGACCGACTGGAGGTTTGGCGTGGTGGTCGGTTGCCATGCCAGCAGACAGGTAGCAGTCTCGTTTGCGCTCCACCCGCCGCACGTTAACAAAGTCCCTGAAGCAAGAAAGAAACCATCGGTCAATCAATTTACTTTATGTCAGACCTGCAGTTTGAAAATAAGATAAAAATAGGAAGAAGAGATGAGAGGAGAGAGGCCTGCTGTTGTACCTCGCAGACACCACCCCCCCTGCTGCTCCTGAGGAGACATCGTATGATACCAGAGTGTTGTCGTCCACCCTCTGAAGGATCTGAGGAGAGGCAGAGACCACTGTTACAGTTTGGAAACACACAATGACAAATATTCGGATCCAGATTGACTTTATTGTCCCACACAGGGAGAAGAAACACTAGAATATTTTATAAACAATATGACTACAACCTTAGTCATAAATAGGAGCCACAACCAACCCTTTTTTAATTGTCGACCAATCTGACAATTATTTTCTAGATTTATTCTTTGGTCTATAAACGTGTTTAAATGTCTTGTTTTGTCAGTCCAAAGCCCGCAATGCTTAATTTGAAATGATAAAGCAGAGAAAATCCATACATTTTTCATACTTGAGAGACCGCAAAAAACCCATTACTTAAAAGGTCCCATGTCATGCTTTTCCGGTTATTACCCGTCCCCTTGTGTGTTATGAAGGTTTTTATGCATGTAAACGGTCTGCAGAGTCAAAACCCTCAAAGTACACCGTCTAGGGAGTAAAACTCTAACACAGAAAATACCTCCCCAAAACGCCTAGTTGGAGATACGTCACTGTCCATTGATTCTTCCAGGTACCGCATGATGTCATGCGTTACCCGGAACCAAATGGACCAATCCATGGAGCCGTTACGTTACGTCCGCGGAGCCGTTAGGTTAAGCCCCCGCTGATTGGTCCAAATTGACCAATCCACGGACTTCCTCACACACACACTCAGTGCATGCAGCTCTGCTGATCTCTCCTCCCTGGCTGCAGGCTGATAACAGACAGTTGGGATCGTGGCGAAATTCTCTCTGCAGACCCATTCTCACAGCGTTTATCAACCTTTTTCTTACTCAATATCAAGCCACACTTATTGTTTTTACTTCGGCTGTGACTTTGTGTGTGCTCAGGGTGAGTTTGGCTGTGTTTCGCTGTCGCTAAACAAGGAAACCACACCTCCACGGAGCTCAGCGCGATTCACAACGTCCCGACCAATCAGAGCACACTGTGCTCACAGGGAGGGTGAGGGCTGGAGCTATTGGAGCTACAACGAGCCGTTAAAGGCAGAGAGTGAAATTCAGTGAATACACGTAGTTTACAGAGATGCTGTATGAGAAACCAAAGTGAGTTTGGAAAATTGCACAATATAAATCTATTCTAGTAGACCTCAACAATGGAATTATGATCAGTGGAAATGGCCATGAAATGGGACCTTTAATTCATTTTCAAATAGTTTGTGATTATTCCAACAACTAATCTTTGCAGCTCTAAATCGTATAACAATAATTGTTCAGATGGATGGATAAAAGGTGTCACCTGGCAGGAAGAAACAGTTTTGTTCCACTGGACCATCTTCTCTGGTTGCAGGATCACCTCCTGATACACAAGCTCCGCAGTGCACTGCATGAGGCCCTGAACACAACAAAAATATACATAAACATTTCAAAATGAAGTTTTCCAACCCAGTTTTTTTGTAAACCGTGTCACTTTCCCTCACAGAGGACTAGACCGAGAGCTGGCTACATTAACCAAAGAGGAACTGAACTCACATGCTTTTATTTAATAGAATAGTTTGTTTTTTTAAATGTAGTTTTGTGTTTTGGATAAATCTTATTTTCTTGTTTGTGAACCACTAACCAAAGATCATTTTCTATCATTATGCGATATAAAAAAAGAATGCTTTTTGAGTCTTGAAGAGAAAGCTTCTTCTTGGTGCCTATCTCTAAAGATTGTCTTTAGAACCAACACACTGCAGGACAGGACTCGACACACACAGGTCATCCAGGCCCAGCTGAAGGGTTGCTATGTGACTCCAGTTGATCTGAAGCCAGTGGAACGGCAGCAGGAAGTCTCTTTCATTTCTGATCTAATGTTATACCACATCAGTAACAAGTTATTCCACCACCATGTCCTAGGGGTTGGATCAGCTGCAATGTGTACTTACTTTAGTAATGGCAGAGCATAAAATAAATAGTGAATTCTGATATACAGCATGGCTTCACAGTGTAGTACAGAATCTACACATGAATTCCAATGAGGCTCACAATGGCTTAGAAATTATTATAATTAGTGTTGTGTAAACATAGCACTTGCAAAAGCCTATGTTCCATTTGGATGCTAAATTCATATTTGTTTGTTGCCATTTAAAAAGACTTTTAGATTACTTTTAGCATTTTAGATGTTGATGATTCTTGGGATATTGTTGTAAATAGCGTTTATGCTGGCCAGGATAATCAAGATATGAAAAATGTTCTATTTGACACATTTGGAAATATTCATGTTAAATAACCAACACCTAAATGACTGCATGACATTTGCGAACAATCACATGATTATGGTCTAAATATAATTGACTTTGGATAACTACTGGCGGATGCCTCAATAAGAGTTTTATAATGAACGGACAAGGCGCTGCTTTACCTTCAGAATAAAAGTCTTTCCATGGAAGGGAATCTCCAGAGTGTAGACGGAGTCTCCCATGTCCTGACAGAACAAAGTACGGTTAGACACACTGAAATGAAAGGGGAAGCAGTATGGTATCGATCCAAACGAAAGTAAAATACTTTTTACTTTTCGGTTGGTAGAATACAACTCAGATCATGCCAGCGCCTGTGATTCATTTTAGCACTGCAGTTTGGAATGATACCAAAACCAAAGCGGAAGAGGAGACACTTCTCTATTGGATACATTACAACATGTGAAATTGTGTACTCACATTGTTTTTTTCAAACTTCCAGTTCTCTTCCTGGGCTAGGATCTGTTCCAACACGGACATGGCCTCACGACCCTGTCTCACATACTCTTTCTCCTGGAAGAAAAGGAAACAAACCCATGAGTCCTGATCACAGGACGAGGACACAGACCCTCAGACTGACTCAGGTACCTGCGCAGTGACAGCTCTGCGGCCAAGAGCCTCCTCGTCCAGATCCTCCTCAGAGCCTGTTCAAAGCAAAACGCAGATTATAAATGGATAACCACATTGGAAAACAAACACTCTCAGAGCAGACAAACAAAGACTGTACTTGTATGTATTTAAAAGGGCTCCCACACCTTCTTAAAAATATATTCAATAACTTTTTATGTGATTTCATTAGGTCAAATGTCATCAAATTCATGTACCAAGAGGACTCTCTGCTCCATAGCTTCTCTTGGATAATTGGACATGATGGGTAATCTGTTACGTTTCGCTCTCTCAAAAGTTGGGCCATTCTGCCTTAATGCGCCAATGAGCAGCTCTCATAGAAAAGAACGAGACCCCGCCTCCCACGCTGTATCCAGTTCTTCTTATACCTCCATGCTCTATTTCAGCCCTGAGTACCTTTTTATATCCTGCTTTTTTACACATACTCTCTCCAGTATAGCGTTAGCTCTGAGTGTAAGCGATGCTTGCTAATTGTAAACACAGACCATATTACTTTTTTTTAAAGTTGCGCATTGTTTCTGATATAGCGACGTTTCTAGGCCTTTAAAAGACTAGAGGAAACCATTGTTGTAACAATAACCGGTCTACATAGCAGCGCAGACATCACCTGCGATGGATTCAGGAGGGGAGTAGAACTGCCCGTCTGAAACAGCGCGGGGGTAGATCATTGGCGCTCGCTCACACGCTGCGTGGACCGCTGCCAGGTAGGCTGGTGTCAAGGGAGGAAAAAAAGTTTAAAAAGGAGAAAAACATCTTTGTGGAGTCATGTTCAAACCTTTCAGGAATCTTTCCCTCACCTCTCTCATCCTCAGCCTCCTGAGTGAGCACCTTGAAGTCAAGGAACCAGGTTTCCAGCCAGGCCACCACAAAGGAAGTGATGGGTATCACGTAGCCAAAGGCATTTACGGAGAGGAGCTGTGTAGAGATAGAAACCAATACCGTCCTCAAGCTGCAGGGTATTAACAGTCAAAACATATGGCATAGGTTTTGCTAAGGGTACTCTCTTTTACTCTTACTATACCATCAGTCTTTAATAATCAATTTAAGTGTTTAGTTAAGTGGCATTTTGTAACCAAACTGACAATTAAAGGGTTAAAATTCAGAAAATGAATGAATATTTGAGTTGGAATAGACCATGAAAACTAATTCCACCTAGCATTTAGTATACCCAAAATAATAGATGCATTTTCCCTCTACTAAAAAAACTAAAATTATAAATAGAATGACCAAAACCAAAATCCTAAACTAATGTTCTGGACTGATGTCGGTAAAAGGTGTGCTGTGTAAGTTGTTAGGAAGAAGGTGAAAAAGATTCTCTGTGCTGCATTAAACAATGCGATCATAAAAACTCCCATCAGCTCATTTTCCGGTCAACAGGCAGATTAGTGCCGTAGAAGCAGAAGTGAAAAGGTTTCTGTGGTTTCAGCTGATTGTTGGCATGACACCAGATACACCAGTGTGAAGAAGGAGGGGACACTCACACTGGACACGATGACCTTAACAAGTAGGAAGACGCTGGTCACTAAGGTGGTAACCTGTGGAGGAATACGTTTCGTGTTATAATCAATATCCAGATCTGCTAATGACAGAGATAATACACGGTCTCATTAGTGTGTGTTTCACTGTGGCTCCCTTACCGCTATAACCCACCAATGCCTCAACCGAAAAGCAGCGTAGCCCACTAGTAGACACAGGAAACGAAACACAGCGAGGAGCTGAGACAAGGAGGAAGGAACAAAAATAGAAAATGTGTTAAAGACGAAGAAGCTTTGGTTTTACTCTAGATCAGTGCTTCTCAAACTGTGGTCCGTGGACCACTGGTGGTCCGTGAGCGCCCCCTAGGGGTCCGTGAGTATATTGGTAAAATTCCACATTTGAAATAAATAAATACATTTCCACGCAATGGAGCGAGGTTAAGTTCCACTTTCGATTGCATGATATAGCCCAGCGCAACGCCTTCGTCACACATGTTGCCACTTGTTTCTACCATTTTCAGGCGATTTGTAATCTGTTCTAGAAAAACGATGTGTTTTTTGATATTTGTGGAGTTAGGTGGTCCGCGAGTGTTTTTTTATTGGTTAAGTGGTCCTTGGTATGAAAAAGTTTGAGAAACACTGATCTAGATCAAGATCAAGTTGAAAGTACACAGACTTGGATTGACCCACTTACAAAGATATCAAAGAAGGAATCCCTGTAGTTATAAAGGACGACCTCACTTTTTAACCTCTCCCAGATTGAACTGGATATCTGCAAAAAAACGAATCCAAATTAGAGTTTTAGCCAAGTCTCTAAAGCTTCTGTCTTTGGAGAAAACATTGACACTCACATTCAGCTCTATAATCCACAGAAGGAAGATGAAGAGCAGATCGAATGTCACGAAGAGACAGAAGGTGCGGCGGACATCAGAGATGGTCTTGCGCTCTGCGGGCGTTACCAACAGGTACGGGGACGGGAGGGACAGCGATGTAGAGTAGGAGGCATTCAGGGAGGCGATGGCAGGGAGGCTGCCCCCCAGCTCCCCATAGTCTCCACCCGGCATTCCTGCGCTGACACAGGATACTCCCCCTGCAACAAGGGAGATAAGGGCCAACCAAAAAATGAGGAGAATGTGAATAAAAAAAGGGCAATAGAAATCTGAATGTTCACCCAATGAGGGGGTAAAAAAAACCTTTTCAAAGCTGAGTATTAAAGTATAAAAACTGCTTCATTTCCAATGTGCGCTACGGCAGCGTCCAAATAAAAGGAGTTCTGATAACATTTATAAACTTGAGATTAAGATCAGGTCCCCAGGTGTGCATTTATCTTGTTTTCATCAGGGCAACATCTTATTGAAAATGTGTGGTGAATAAACTATCATGTAATAGAGAATTGTTTTTGCAACATGTTTTAATTTGTATAGAAATGCTTATACTAGTGTGCCAATTGTGTGTGCGTTTGCAAAAGGATTGATAACAGCAGAGTATGAATGTCTACTTCCTTCAATGTTTTCACTTCCATGCGTGCAGTCTCATGACTTCCCTCACCTCAGGCCATTTTATCAGGAATAGGATACAAAAACACACATGATCCATAATACATATATTGATGATGAAAACCTTTTTCCATGTTTAATGATATATTATATAGCTAGATGAGATTAAGACAAACTGTTTAAGGTTTTGATGTTAGTTTATCACCTCTCTACATGAAGGTCCATAGTTTGTTTTGAAAATATTTCTTTATGTTGCAAAAAAACAACAACTACATGACACCGGGACGACAACCTGGATTACACAGAATATGTTTTATCATCTGTTTAATCACTTTATGTGCCGCAAGATGTTTGAAAGGCGGTCAATGATACAGGATAAAACCTTCAGTAAAGCAAATAATGCACATTTTAAAAAGGCAAACTGTTAGTATATTATAGGAGGCTATTGGAGCATGTATTTGAGGCTGTTGCTAGCACGGATTGCTTGATTTGTGGCACAATGGTTGTAAAAGGCAAGGAGTCTGTTTGAACATAGTTAACCCAGTGAATAACGATCAGTCATAACCGAGCAAGTTTCAATTGTCTCTTTGGCTTTTTCTAGACAATAAACTTGATGTTTACAAGTATCATGTGACACCCCCGGATTATATCTATTTACCTACAATAGAAATGCACTGCTACGTTAATCTTCAGCAGTAGTCATGACGTTTTAAAATCTTTAAAACACTAATAAAATGTTGTTTTCACTTTCAGCTAAAAAACAAACAACTGTCTCAAGGTGCTTCAGTATCTGTCAGGTGAGCTAACAAGCTAACATACCCATGTCAACAAGCGGTGCCAATCAAACAAGACATAGAAAGATAATAACCAGGTTCTCAGATACACACTTATGGTTAACCATTTGAAACAAAAGGTTATACATCGATTGAAGTTTAGCTAGCTAACTTACAGCTGAGCTAAGCTATCACGGTTAGCTAACACCGGCTAACTTACCTTCTAAGCAAGTTACTCTTATTTGCTAAGTGTTACCCCATGAAGAATAATTTCACACACACGTCATGTCTTTAGTTAACAGCTACAGGAAGCAGCGCTATGAATCAAGGAAATAACGTGGATATTATTGAGCATTTCATTATTTCATAAAACAAAAAATGTAACGTTTTAAACTTACTTGATTTACAGCATCATCACCATCGCCTAACGTTCCCAGTTCTTCCGGGCTGATTTATCAAAGACTAATCTCGCCGCAAGAGGAATCTCTGCGTCGCTGCTCCGAACATAGACGCTGCGAAGCGCTGATAATCACACGACGAAACTAACTCTGTCTGCTTTAAATTAACAAAAGTCACCATTTACTTGTTCAAAACTGACATTGCCTAAGAGAGAAGCAATATGTCACAGCCTGTCACATACCGAGAGGACTCCATGCAGAACAACACATGACACATTCCTACAGAAGCACTTGGTGTTACCACAGTATATTAAATGTGTATAAATGTGTACTCTTGATATTATGTGTGAGTTATCTTCTTTTCTTACAATTATTTTACTTACTTATCCTTGTAGGCTACTGCCTGCTTCGGAAATCTTAGCTTACATATGGTCATACGAATATATCTATTTTTTATTTCAATTGTGTTAGGTACGATTGTTTAGTCTTTAAGCTTTTGTGTTTGCTTTTTTTGACGATACAAATGTTTATAGTCCATAGTACACACTGCCCTCTGGTGGACAGATTGTATAACTACATAACGCCGACTGGACTTTTATTTTGAATGGTTAACCGGATGTACGGACATTTATTTTTAACTCTAGCTCAGGGGTGTCCAAAGTTTTTAGGGCCACATGCAGAAAAATATACGAAGGGCTGGGCAACTCTCTAGAGGTGAGGTATATTGCCTCATAATTTGAGTTAAAAATTAGCAAAATTAATCAAATGTAGGTCAATTATGCTTGATAATGATACTTGAAAATGCCTTAAGAAACAAACAGCCTCCATCCCAGCTCTCCAGGGTTCCATTTATTGTGTTGGCAACTCATGCCTTACAGAAGCCTCAGTTTGCTTAAGGGGAAATATGAAGGGTATATTTCATGCTTGTTAGGTAAATAAGTTATCTTTCTTATCAACTAAGATTTGTTAGAAAATGTTTTCCAACTTTAATTGACGGAATTTATTTGAAAAGTGGGCTTATTACATGAATATTACTCTGTAATATATTTCTACATATATATTTAAGAAGTACAATATAAGACAAGCACATGTTTCATTTGTGGGCCGTATTACATTGTACTTTTTGGAATTTGCTGAGGGCCGATTCAAAATGTCCACATTTGGCCGCCGTCCCGTAGTTTGGACATCCCTGTTAGCTTGATGCTATTGTTATTATGTAGCTACTCAAATGACGACTAGAGGGCACTCAGTGTACCAATGATTTACGTTCTCTGTATACTAGTGATGTTACGTTCACGAGCGATCCGATTCTTTTGTCTTTGGTACGAACGAAGGGAACCGAGTCGTACTTGGTGAGAGCAGTTCTTCAGTGGTACAGGTACGACGTTTATTGGGTGAAAAAACGAGACAAACGCGAAAACGCAGCAGCATTTGGATGCACTTCCACAACAACCTAGGCAATGATAAAGCGGATTGCAACATTTGTAAAGCCAAAATATAATTTAAAGCAAGATCAACAAATAATCCAACACAGTCTCACGCCATATCGTGTTATAGTCACGAAATGTATCTATTTATTCGTGTTCACCAACACGATTTTCCCATTTTTTTTCGTGTCACACAGAACGATTTTAAAAGCAATTTGAAGGAAAAAGAGATTTAAAAAAAAATACAGATTTCAGTATTCTGACACAGAACGATTTTAGAAGCAATGTAGTTTGTGTACAATCTGTCCCTGTACCAAGTAATAACAAATACAGATTTCAGTATTCTGAGGCTCTGAGCCCTGATTATTTTCCTCTCCTACGGCAAAAAAACTCTGGCATTATACAATTTAAAATAAAATGTGACTTTGATACCATTCATTTATACAACAAATCATATTTTAAATAAAGCTTCTTTAATTGACAGTGCTTTAGTTGCACACCATGACCACTCAACGGCAGTATATAGATGTGATTTATTAACACTAATGCAGAATACAGAATAGTGTGTTGAGGCCTTAAAGATAAAACCAACTGTTATATTGCCACTTGATGCAACACTATATTTTCTGGTAATGTTGATTACATTTTAAATAAAATATTTAGTTTTGAACTAGAAAGCTAGCTACTCTATGCCGTTTCTCAATCGCGAGGATACTTGCTTGGTAGCGCATGTCTTCCGAGTCACTTCCTTCAGAAGGTAGGCAAGAATCCTTCCTGGCATTCGTGTGCAGGGCCGTTTCTCAATCGCGAGGAAACTGGCTTCCAAGCCAATATTTCAAGGACGCTACGTCATCGAGTGCCGCCGAAGGACTGTTCCAATCTCCAGCATACTTGGAATTCCACTGAGCCTGCGTCCTTGGTTTGGGGGTAATTTCGAGGCTGCACATGGGTAGACTTCGCGTCCTTCAAATCCCCACAATGCTTTGCGCACGGACCAATTTCCCCAAATCTGTGGCGGAAAATGTAAGGCAGGGCCTCTCATATGACACACACCTGCACACTTGCTAGCCTGTTCCACTCTTCGTTTTCCGAATGCCAGGAAGGATTCTTGCCTAGCTTCTGAAGGAAGTGACTCCAAAGACATGTGCTACCAAGCAAGCATCCTCGCGATTGAGAAACGGCCCAGGTGTGCGTCATATGAGAGGCCCCGCCTTACATTTTCCGCCACAGATTTGGGGAAATTGGTCCGTGCGCAAAGCATTGTGGGGATTTGAAGGAGGCGAGGGATTTGAAGGAGCCTCGAAATTACCCCCAAACCAAGGACGCAGTCTCGGTGGAATTCCAAGTATGCTGGAGATTGGAACAGCCCTTCGGCGGCACTCGATGACGTAGTATCCTTGAAATATTGGCTTGGAAGCCAGTTTCCTCGCGATTGAGAAACGGCCTATGTCTTGATTAACCACACCACACCTGGGTTTAATGGAGGACAATGACTGAAAAGAGATCTGCCTGAAAATAAATAAATAATGAAAATTCCTATTTCCTTGGATGAATTTAGACTCCACACATACATCTGTTTGAAGGAGAAAAAGGATAAATTGTTTATTTTAAAAACAAAAGCATCACATTGAGAAAGCAAGAGAATGGAAAAATAAAATAAAGACAGAATAAACATAATAGTTCATACAAGTCTTTCCAGAGTTCTTCTGACCCGGTGGAGAGGGGAGGGGGACAGCGAGTCAGCTGCAGAGCCTCATCCATTCATCCCATCATTTGGGCAGGACAGAGGTCCAAGTTTCACACACCTTTTATTTACAAACCGCAGCTCAGAGGAAACAAACATTTAATTATTGTGGCACAACTGGAACCCTTTGCACCAAAATAACAAATCCTTTATATTCAGCTAAACTGGAAATCAGATCAGATGCTGATTTAAAAAACCTTAGAAAAGAGAGACAGTGAATATGTTGTTAAAAAGAGAGCATTGCTAGAATGTCAGTTATACAGTAACCACAGTGCCTGGTTTGGTTTTAGGCTTGCAAGTTGGATATAGACAGTGGAAACAGGACAGAGCTGAGCTACTCGTACACCGGACGTTAGATTAGAAAAATAGCTTTAACAACAGATCCTAACATACATTTAAAAAGATGACAATAGAAAAGCGATGACATACAAAAGGGAATCTTTGAGCCTGAAATTAGTGAACAGTATTATAATTAAAAATATTTTTTCTTCTTTCAGTTCACAATGAATCCAGTTTAAATGTGTGATGCATGAAAGCAACTGTTTGGTAATTCCATCTAATTAGAGGTAGCTTTGCCCTTTTAGGATTCATTTAGTAAAGTATACTCAAATGTAAAAAATATGGTATGAAATAATCAAACACACTCAATGGCTCTTGGATTTAACACAGTTATAGACAAAACATTTTGGAGCTTATTATTAAATCTTACATAAAGTGATACTCCAAGTGTTTTCAGTATCTATATTTTATTAAATATGTACTGATACTAGATTGCCTTTAAAAAAATGTAATGTATTTAAGATCGATATTAGCTGGAGTATCACTTTGAAACTGTCAATCCCATTTCAACCACAAGATGGCAGCACAAGCACGTTTTATGCAAATCATAACAATGATGTTTCAAAAATAAATTTGCATCATATTCATACCATACGTGTGTATAGTCTTTTTTTGCATGGGTCTTCTAAGAGACAGATTCTGTGACAAATATATGTGAGTGTGTTTATTGTGGTAATAATTATCATCTTTAGAGAAACATTCATCTTTGTGTAGAAGCATTAAGGTATGAGGGAGGACTGCTCTTGTTGGTCAGGGTATTTGGTCATGTTGACCTTGTTGTCCCTCCACTCTCATTATAAACAAAGGGACATTACTGCTCAGTCAGCAGATCATTCCTCACCTGCTCGTGAGGGCTGACTCCTCTCTGTCCTCTCTTTAATCCACCTTTCCCTTTCAATCTTTAGAGGTGAACAGAGATCTTTGCTCACTCTCATGTTTGATCTCAAGGAGGTATTTTTCATTCAGCTCTCATCCTCACATCCACCAAACAGCACACACCCGTTTCCTGATCTCATCTGAGGTCTTTAACTTTTAACCATTTCATAAAACACCTTCACTCCCCCCAGTTCTTCCCCCTCTCTCTCTCTCAGTTATTTCCCCGCCTGTTCTCCTCTGTCGTTTCCTTCTCTTCATCCTCGTCCTCTTCCTCCCTCTCTTCCTCTTGTGCTACCTGGATGTCTTTGGCCGTCTCTCTCACGCTGGAGGACTTGTCTGACTGCTCGGTTGTCGTCTCTGTGTGATCTAAGGGGACAAAGACAGATGTCAAAAGAAGAAGTAAAATCCCCAACTACAGTAAGTTCTGCTTTTGGTTATCATATTTCTTCATAGATGAAATGTACAATTTATTCCGGTGAAGGAGATGACTGGTGGGCACGAAAAAATTCATATAACTAATTTGACATCTTATTAATTGGTTGAGCCGATTTTTAAAGAACAAATGTTGCAAACTGAATATCTTCTAATAACTGCACAGCTCTTTCATTTTGATTCAGATATATTGACATATTTCTTTATAGTAATTTTTCTAATTTTTATTATAATGGAATTTCTTCTTTATTTATATTTCCTTTTTTCTTTCTAAGTTTATGTAATTAACCATTAAGTCAGGGAACATTCCTTATATGTAACCTACTTGGCAATAAACCGGACACTGATTTTGCACTGCTGGTCAGACACTGACAATATCTTCAGACATTTTAAAGACCAGACGATTCATTGATTATAATTACTAAACATCATGTGTTACTCTGTGTTTCAGCAGACTTCAACACAGAGGATTTATTGAGAGGCTGTCATCTGCGCTGACAGAGCAATAATTCTGGGTAAAATACCACTGTTCTCATTTGACATAATGGAAATGAAGAAACGATCAATTTGATACATTTGACAAAATAATAAGGGAGTATGCTAAAAAGTTAACTTCAACATAAGATTTGTGGACTATTTTTTTTTCTTCATGTAGATGGAGTTCAAATTTCCACAGCTGTTCTGTTGCAGCACATAACTCAAACTGAGTTATGAGTTGTATTAGCTTTATAATCATATGTTGGAGGGGTTAAAACAGAATACAGAGGATCAGAACAGACAGTGTTCTCTGTGAGCGTGTTACTGTCTGGCCTCTGCCTGGTGTGTGTGTGTGTGTGTGTGTGTGTGTGTGTGTGTGTGTGTGTGTGTGTGTGTGTGTGTGTGTGTGTGTGTGTGTGTGTGTGTGTGTGTGTGTGTGTGTCCACCTGTAGTGAGCTGCAGGTCTCTGACAGATTCTGGGCGCGACACAGAGAGCTAATATGACACTACAGAGCTTCATCTGTGCTGCTGGTCCTGAGGAAATTAAGTTACCCTGAAAACCACGGCAGCCTTTAAGAAACGCATCTCTGCTCTTCTGTTAACAAAAACAGTTGTATAGTTGTTTAAGAGCAGGGGAAAAGTGGTGGTATTTATTGCCCTTTTAAGTCTTTTACTTTAGTTTTTCAGTCTGCAATCTTCATTTTCATTCCAATATGCTTCGATGTGTCGAAACTTGAAACTGAGTGCTGTCAGAAGAATACTAAAATATTACGTTTGTAATATTTCTAGTCTGGTCCATGTTTTCTCAGGTGATGAGATTATCATACACCACATTAGTCAGCATTCTGAACTCCAATAACTAAAAGTAAATCCTGTTTGCACCATCAAAATCTGATTAAAACTATTTACAAATATTTTTCTATCCTATTAATAATAATAATAATAACACATGAGACTTGTATAGGGCTTTTCAGGAAACTCAAAGAAGAAAGATATTATATTAAATTAGATTGCAACCATGCTGGAAGTGTCAAGAGACATTTCTTGAATAATTCATTTTTCACCCAAGCAGGCTTATACATGCTAGTGCTTTTTAAGGGCCACAGGATTTATTTATTTCTCTTTTGTCCTTGCTGCTGCTGTTGTGTTTTCCCAGGCTGCGTCAGAGAGCCTCCCTCTCACCAGCAGCTTGGGTGGGAGATGTGTCCTCTCCCTGCCAGTCGTTGTCCTCCTCCTCCCCTTCACAAGGGTCTTCCAAGGGGGGGTAGATACCTAGGTGCTGCATATGTGCTTCGGCCATCTTCTGCACAGCTACACACAGGTAATCACAACACACATACACACACAGGGAGACGGCCACACAAACACATGGACACAGGGATAGAGGGATATGTTGTTTTGGTTTTACCACGCTTCAATATTGTTTTTATCAAGCCTCACCAGGGATTTTGAATACATGCCAGGCAGGCAGAAAGCCAATTAAACACATGCACTGACAGACAGAAAGACAGGCGACTGCAAAACGTTATCCTACACTGTTTTTTTTTAGCCTCCGCTGCTGTTTTCTATCCCATCTCTCACCCTGTTCTTCCATCTGTTCGTTTGTACCCTCGTCTTTTCTCGCCTGCCCGCCATCTTCAGCGCTTTTCCTTTGGCAGTGCTGACTCACCCTCTTCTCCATCCCCCCACTATACACTCTCCTCTCTTTTTTGATATTACCTTAACTCCCCTTCTCACTTACTCTGGGTCACCTTGACTCTTTCTCTCTCACACCCTCAGTGCGTCACTGAGCAGGTCACTCATTCTAGGATAAGGTTGTGTAATCAGAAATTATTCTGAGGTAGCTCTCTCTTCCCCTCTGTGCGTAGGAGCAGATGAAAGACAGATTTCTGATGCAGGAATGAGGTTTCCTGGCTCATTATATCATCACTTGATATGCCACACGTAACCATAAATCCCCATTAAAGGAAGCTCTGCTGACAAGCTCTGAGAGAATGTTTGCCCCTTTATCGACCACATGCAACAAGCAGAAAGCCACATGCATAAAGACTCAAATGAAAAAACATCAGTTATATATCTTGCCTATATGTGTGTGTTGTGCGTGTCTGTGTGTGTGTGCGTGTAACAGCTGTATACACAACTGACTGTAATCCTGGATGATCTAGACGTTCCTAGACTCACACTCACTGTCTCACAGCTGTCACACATTAATCTCTCTTTCTCCCTCTCTGTCTCTCCGTCACACACTGTTGTGAGAGTAAGAGCAGGAACACATGGAAACAGGCCTGTGCATTTCACACATGCGCAGAAAGAGAATAAATAGAGGCTTTTAATACCTATCTACCCATCTGTCACATGTCAGCTATCAGTAAGCATGAAAAAGCGAGGAGGAAATTGACTACGGCGAAGCACGGTAAACCAAAAAGGACTTAAACACAAGGATGAATCACAACACACAAGCACCACCTGTAGTAGCAACACTGCTCACACCTACCTCTGAGTGATGGAGGCTGATACACATTTGGGTTGACACGTTTTGGTTTGAGTACTCCGTTCTCTCCCACGACCCACTGCAAACAGAGAGGCATCAACATCAACATTTAGTTATTAATGATATGGCTTTTCCACAAATTAGATCAGTTACATATTTGTTGGTGTATTTTACCCCTCTCCTCAAATGAAAAAATTACAGAATGTATATGCAAATCATTTTCATTTCAAAAGTTCTACTGCTGTCTCCTTTTTTGGTATGTGCACTGGAAACACTTCAAATTTGCATTCTGGATGAGTGGTTCCAAAAATCCATCACTCCCTATGTGAGTTGAAACTGTAAATAGCAGACTTCTGCACACACATTGTTCTGCACAGTGAAGATCAAATGTCCCAGTGAAGTACTAAATAGGAGAAAAATAAGCATTTTTGGTTCTTTCTTTCTACACATTTGATCCAAAACCTTGCATAAGAGGGCAAGGTATGGCAATCTAATTATAAGGCTAATTGTATTCACAGTGGCAGAATAGATGATGATTCAGGTAATGATGCCGACATTAACAGACGTGTTCAAACCCAGGATGCAGTGTTTTTCATTGCTGCAACTTTACATTAAAAATAGACCTTCTTTATTACTTATGGCGCATTTCCACTACACGGCCTCGCTCGTTAGGCCTTGTTAGGACTGGCTCATTTTATGGCACATATCCATTAGGAGTTTAGGAACTGGGGTAGTAACTATAGTAACGCAGTGTAGACGGAGCCGTGACGTCATCTTCAATGAGAACCCCAGAAAAACCACATCAACAACAACAGCCGTTAGCTGTTAGTCCTCAGAGCTCACAGCTCCTCATATCTGTTCAGAAACTAGACAAAAGTAAAACAAGTACAAACCACAGACCGTCTGTGTCATGGTGAATACAGTCGCTGGTTTATTTATGTCTGTATAGGCCGTTGTTGTGAGTGTGGACGATCGGAGCATATACTGCGTTAGCTTAGCCGATCTCAATTCAGAAAACACACATTTTAAAAGGTTTTTTGCCTGCTGTCTGTCTACAGACTTGTCAAAGCATTAATTCATGATTTTTACTAACCGGTATCAGTATGTTGTTACTTCGGCATCATTTTGAAACGTTTATTAAAATTAAATCAGGGTCAAATATGTTCATCTTGTTGTAGTTGTAGCCCCCTTGCCAGCGATTCTCTCTCTAGTTTAGCATACTCAGCCCGACTCAGCCTGGTTGTTGGCCCCGGAGAGAACCTCGATTTTATGGGGACAGAAAAATTGTGAAATAGTACCCGCTAGCGGTACGCTAAGTGGAAACGCAACCAAAAACGAGCCCCGCACGGCTCGGCACGCTTAAAGCGAGCTCCACGCTGTAGTGGAAATGTGCCATTAGACTCCCTTTTTTGGTATTGCAAGGTCACTACATGTCAGTCATGTGATGCAATATTTACACTGACATTGAGAAATGCCATATGAGTGCTAATGCACACGTGCAATAACTGCAATTAAAATGTGATAAAACACTGAACATTTAATCTCAGGGGATTTAAAATGTATGAACATTTGAATTACACTTTTCTTGGGGATTAAAAAATGGTTGACCACACAGCATGAGTTTGTGATGGACACAAGCAAGGATGAAAGAGTTTTAACTAAATCTATACTTTGGGAGGTGGTATTAATAAGGCGGACAGCAGATTCTGGAAAAAACACAGAATAATGTTGTTCAACAATGAAATGGAAACTCCAAAACTTGTGTGCATTGTTTTGAGTTCATGGGATAGGCTTGAAGGAAATGGTGGTGGATTGAGGAGAATGCACAGACACTTCGAAAAGTGTTGTCACTTCACCTTTACCTGATGGGTGGACTGATCATCCTCGGGAGATGATTGGTCGGCTACTCTGAACAGCGTGGCAGGTGTTGGCCTCCTGCGCCGGATCTATAAACAAACACACACACAAACATAAAGGGCAGCCATAAATAAGTAATCTAACTGGCCAACATTTTATATAATAATAATAATGCAGCCCTATAAATCAAATTGAGATTGTTGAGAGTTGATACTGGTGAAAGCAATGCTGCGGCTGACATCACCAGTGCTGCTGCCCAGTTGGCTGATTGGTCGACAAGTTTCAGTGCACACGGGTCAGGTCAGATGCCAAAGTGAGTAGAGGAAGACTCATTATGTAGCTTGTAACAGATATAGTGAAAGGTATGCTTTGAAAAACAGCAGAGAAACTCATGCTATTTGCTCAAGTCAGAAATTATCCTGCAATTAAGACAAGCTTATACCACCCTCACAAACAGAGGGACCATGGAAGGTGGGATTTTAGGCTTAATGAGCCCCAGCATTCAGACACTGCCCTCCATTGTAAAGTCCCAATAATCAACACACACTGATCCCTGTAGGCTAAAGCCAGGTCGCTGCTAATCTAAGAGCAGAGAGACAGACGGACTGCAGGTCTGCACTTTGCATATGGAAAAAGTCTCTACACTAAACTCTCTACCCTCACAGGAACAAATGCCCTACTGTGCCCTGCAGCTTGCTAATCCCATGCCCTGCCTGTGGTGGTGTGGGTCTTTTTTTCTCCTTTCAGGATAAGTATTGTGAAATCCCATATATTTTTGCCTTATTGAAAAAAGACGTGGATATATTAAGGCAAGGCAAGGCAAGGCAAGCTTATTTAGCACCTTTCAACACAAGGCAATTCAAAGTGCTTTACAAAAATAAAAGACATTAAGAGCCTTACGAAATAGTGCAGCGGAAACACGTTATAAAATGACATTTAGGCTGTATTATAGCAAAGAATACAAGTATCAAGAAAATGATTCAAGAACTATTTGGATAATTCATTCATCATTTAAGTCATCAATGAACAACAGTTAGCAACCATTTGCAGCTTTGAAGCAGATATACTTAAGGAGTGGTTTGAGAGTTTTTTCTGGATTTTTTGCCCACTTCTGCACCATTAAAAACTGAAAAGTCAAGTTTGAAATGGCTTCTGTCAATCATGAAGTTGCAACCTTAGCAAGTAACCTTTTAAGAAATCAGGAGGGGACTGTGTGCTACACAAAAGAGAATAATGTCATTGATAAAATATACTGATAAAACCCCTGAGAAGAATGTGTGAGGCCCAGAAAAGAAAGTGTGCAGATATAAAAACTTTCCCACAAAAAGGATATATAGCTGACATGTATAAAACTACCTTTTGAAAACATGTTGTTTAAAAAGTGTGCTGAGAATGAAAGCAGCTAGCTAAGTGGTCTTGGCAAGTGGAACAAACAAGGTATTGAAAAGTGTCCTCTATGGAAAGAGCCACCTTGTCCATGGCATGAACCCTGGCACACTCTTCAATGCACCACATGCAGAAGAGTTAATCCTGGCTCTATTTTGCATTAAACTGCTCCATACTCAGAGATTTGTTTGTGGTTGGTTCCCCTTCTTTTCGTTGAGGGAGGTGTGCGTCATGGCAGTGAGGCGCATGTTGCCAAAGCAGAGGGTTGCTTGGCCATATGTTGGAAAGCTGCTGCTGTCAAACACGACAACACAGGGTAATAGAGCGTGGATTTTACCCTTATTTATGACACCCGACACACATTTTAATCCCGTCACGCAACTTCCAGCTGTCCCGTCTCCCCTGGATCTCACACACTATCTGTCTTTATCTCGTTCACCTCTCGTTTCCATCTCACTTGATCCTCTGCTTCCTCTATTCTGTTTACTTCCATATCCATCCTTCATTCCTTGACATATATAATGTCACTGTAACTTTATTTGCTTACAGTTTAAATTCATGCCTAGCTACTAAATGTTCTCTGACAGAAAGGTGCCGCTTTGTCAATTGTCAGGCAATTATCATATGGACCTTAGGTTTGTAATTAGTATGCAGGTTTCGCCCTGTCTAGCCAACATTTCAATGGCCTGTAATGTGAATTCCCTATCTGAGACCTCCCCCCTTTTGTCTTTTTCCTGTATAAAGTGCTTGTTTTTCTGTTGTAACAGAGTCAGATTTGTGTACTACGTTGGTGGTGCAGGGTTATCTGTCCTTCCAGCTGGAAATAGATTGATTCTGTTAAATGCTATAACTCTTTATTAAATAACACAACTTCGGTTCAAACGTATTTGTTCATTCCTTACCAGAAGGTCATTAAGTGTGGAATTTCCACCACAGTCTGTCCTTTACCTTTCCTCAAGTGACCTCTTTATTTCTCTCTTTACTGGCAGGGAACATCCACAGGGCCCACCTCTCCCTGGGCGAGGTGTGGGGGCCCGGGGCTCCATGCTGCCTCTGCCTGCCTGACACCTGCTCCCGGCCTTGCAGGGCAGCCTGAGGTGTCTCACACAGAGACCCACACGAGGGAGCAGACACCAGATGTTGCCATGACCGAGCCTATGCCCAAGTCCTGTGGCATTAAAGCCATTAAACTGGGAAATCCTCTGGTTTGTCCCCTTAATATCCTCCATTGTAGACATTGTGTACGTAAGGTCACGTAAGGTTGTTATACTTAAGGGTAACTTATTATGCAAAATCCACTTGTTCATGTCTTTTATACATAAACATGTGTTGCCATTGTTGTGTAAAGAGATTCTGAAAGTTTCAGAAAAAAAGATTTGCTCACATTTTGTTCTTATCCATTTATATAAAAACCTTTCTGAAAATGAGCTGATCAGATTTTAGAGAAAAAACAGTATAACAAGGGACCTTTAAGTGAAGAGAAAGAGATGGACATTTTTGATAACTTCGGCTATTGATAAGGAAAATAATTGTTATCTGCATTCGTAATCAACAGTTGCTCATACAAATGTTCGCATAGCTTACAACAAGGTGACCTTCCCATTTTAGTGTTCTACAAATGTGTAGCATAAGCCTAAGCCTAGCTATAAAATAGCTGCCCTTTTTTTTATTCTACTGTTTTTGTCTGAAAAAAATCTGAATAGAACTCCAGCACTGTATAAATCCACTGGACCAGTATTCAAAGAAAAACATTTCTCAGCTGCACATCAAACATCAATTTCCCCCCCAAGGACTTTTGCCTTCACATTTTGTATTTCTATTTCCTGGAAGCAAACAGAAGAAAGAAATTTGCATTCTTCATAAATTCTGAAGTCCATTTTTTGACTCCGCCAATGACACTTGAATGAAAGAGATGGTTCAGAATGAAAGCATTTAAACTTAACAACAACAGGGTCCTGCCCTTTTATTCGGATGGACATAGAAAGAGATGCGAGATAAAAAGGAAGGTAAAGTTATTGTGTACGATAATTAAGGTCACTGAGAAGCGTAATCTGTAAATCTGCTGATCTATTTACCTAATGCTCACATGCAGTGTGTGTGTGATGGCTGTCCTCTTAATGTCATCATTTAATCATCATGGCGATCTTGTGAAAATGCCAGGACATGACCTCCTTAACCATATAAAAGACAACACTCCACCTAAATTGCAAAAGTAAAGTAGATGAGAAAAACGGAAAAAACATGCATTTTTAGCTAGCAAACTGTCCACAGTGATGGTGGCGGTGACGTGCTACTGTATGACATTGGCATGCCAGATGACATAAACACACATAGTGACTCTAGTAATTTTACAGTCTTCAAACCGCACTCTCCCCAAGTTACATAATATGTGAGCATGTGAGATTACCCCCGCTATGCTTTATCCCTACAGACCCTCCCTCCTCCCTTCTCCATCCTCCACCTCTCTAAACCCCCTGTCCCCTGCCCAAGCCTCCTAACCCCTCTCCTCTGTTGGCAGCCATTGTTTTTATACCAAAGATCAGTAGAGCTTTCCGTGGCCTTTCAGCGGCTCCACAGGTGTGGGCCTGCAGGCTTGCCTGAGAGGCAGCAGCACCTCACTTCAGTTTCATTGAAATAATTGGCTGATAGATCATAGCGTAGAGAATAGATGCACCAGCGTATCTAAAGCTGAGGATTGAAATTGAGTATCCTGCTGACTCTGCAATGTGTCACAGGTGAGAGGCAGAGAGAAACCTCTAGATTCCTTTCTTATTTCAATGTGTTTGCACGATAGACAGAGCTGAAGAAACACAGCATCTAAAGTGAAGAAGCATGGTGTGCAGGTGACATTTAAAGAACCCCTAGAGGCCTAAAGAAGGAATCTCACCTCAATAAGCCGTCAAAGTCATGCAATCAACAAAAGTAAACAATGACACAGACATGGAATCAAAAAGCAAATATAAAGTAAGAAACAGATCAATTGTGGCACCGCTGATATATTGACTAAACTTAATTTGATAAATTATAGACTAGCTTTACTTTGTGTGTTTGTATGTATTCCTCTTTTATTACATTAAATGATCATGCTTTTATTTACTTAGTTTCATTGATTTCTCATTGATTTCTTTAAACCTCCACAAAGCCATTTGGACATTTGTTTTTGAAACATGCCATATTATTTAAAATGCTGTAATCTTATGGTTGAATCTTTAGAAGTCTGTCAAGTTCATTTGGGGACAATGCTGCAATCCAGGAAGAACTCCGTTACCTAACTCTGTGCTCTGTGGGGTGCAGGAGTCATTGGGAAATGTTGACTTTGCACATGTGTGTATGCTGTACACAGGTATGTGTGTGTTGGCTCAACACACTCTTGCATGGCAGCCCGGGTGCAGTTTGGCTCATGTGGGTCTGCTCTCTAAAGACCGTCATCCTCTAAGCTGGTGCTCTCGGGCCGCGCCTATTAAAAGCAGCAGTAGTAGGACAGCATAAACTAGATCGGAGGGGTCCCTGGGGGCTCGGTGGGATGAGACAGAAAGATTATGAAACTCTGGCCTGCACCAGCTGACAGTGGAGCATCTCAAAGGGAGTCAGTTTTGAAGTCCTGGCCTTAAAACAAATACAACAACACAGAGAGAAATACACCTCAGATCTCCTTTCCTGTGAGATAACATCCCTGGTGAACGATTGCCCTACATTATATCAGAACATCCTCTTAAGCAGTTTCAACTGTCTCCCTCGTGGCCCAGCTGTAACCCAGCTCTGGATGGACACGTATGGATTTGTACAAGATTGATCTGGAGGTATAGCATCTGCCCACAGTGCTGTGCAGTGGTATCGGAAATAAGTACTTGTGTATGTGCATGGCATTCAGGACACCAATGGGAACATAGTCAAATGTTCAGCCAAAGAATGAGGGGAGACATATGGAGTACATTTGTACTGTAAAAGCAATGTAGGTCTTGTGTCAAATGCTGGTATTTTACCAGTCGGATAGAGTTTCTGAAGGTGAAGCTCTGTTCTTCCTACTGAAGTTGAATACAATATTTGTTTTATGATGCTGAAATGTTGGTATTTATTTAACTGTGGAAATGTACTCAGGCAACACATACACCATTCACCCTGATCATTTCTGCCACCTTCATTTTTTTGTATTTCGTCTCCTCTGGAACATCAGGTGCTGAACACAGAGTCCCGTCTCAGCTGTCGTAATCTTTGGCCTGTTTAGTCTCTGAAGAGCAACTCAATTAAGCACTCATGATGTCCGCCTTTTTCTCTGGGCCATGCCCCCCCGGTGAGCCTTTTAAAAATAAGTGGCAGAGCCCCATGTGGTTCTCTAAGTGCAATCTTGCATTGAGTTCAATAACACAATGAGCATGAAAAATGATCCCTGTCAGTGAGCTGAATGATTTTTTGTTCTTTGCACATTTCTAGTTCAAATGTATTTCTGAGAGATAAGACACACGTTTTATGTTTATGTTTTTGGATATTACAAATGGTGGAACAAAACTGCATCAACCTTGCAATTTTAACAATAAAAAAAAGATAAACTTTTAAATATGAATGCATATTTGCTATTAATACAAGAATACAATGGGTGATAGTTAATTAGAAATTCAAACAGGTTTAGCAAATTCAAAGTACAAATGTGTTGTTGTTGTTGTTGTTGTTGTTGTTGTTGAAGGAGACATGCCAAGCTTTTTGAGCTCCTACATATCAGCATACTTTACTTTATCATCTTTCCTTTTTTTTTCCTTTTTTGTGTGCATATCCACAATGGAATTAGAAGAATTTGATTATTTTCCGACTTTGTGTTTTGCTAAAAGATTTGGACACACAGTTGCCATGATTATCCCAAAATACCAGCCACCCTGCACATTCCTGACAAAGCTGGCAGACAAAATGTTTCCACATAAGCATGACAAATACATAACCAAAGGTCAGCGATCAGATATATCATGTGACAAACAGCTCTGTCCGACACATTCAGGCTATACTTAGGTGTCACTCAAAGAAAACGCTGCCAGGTAGTCTCAACAAGGCTTCACTGAGTAACACCAGCTTTTCAAGGTTTCCAGCTGTTTCAAACAAGGTCAAAGACAAGGCTACGCAATTTACAACCCCAGCTGCAGCTCAGTGAAGTCTGTGGTCTGTTAGATATGCATGTTTAGCTCATTCCTATTCAAATGAACAGCATCGTTGAATTCCCATAAGTCAGAGAGGCTGCAGTATGTTGCTTCTCAACATTCACGCGACAGTCCTGCAGCGACCTTTAGCCCCAACACCAGCTAACTGAATACACAGATGGGCAAGCGATAGCTGCTGGAAGGGCTCTCTGTTGACCCCAACATAATGATGGCAGAATGATATCACCATCAGAGACCATCCCTCTCTTCCTCCTTTTCTTCGGTCTCACAGTTCCCCTCCAGCATTAACGTAATTAGGTACAGGTGGCCGTTGTTCCAGAGACTCTTGATAGAAAGTGTTGCCATTACATCACTAAGGAGTTAATGTACCAGACTGATGAGTGACAGGAAGCCTCCTGCCAGGTCACAGCGCACGATGCAGCGAGGTGACAACAGGGGAGATGCCAATCAAAGCCTTCCCAGAGACGATGGCCCCTCTTACAGCCTGCATACAAAGAATCATTCTGCTATTCTTGTTCATGCACTCAAATAAAGAGATTTTATATTGTGTAGCGGACAAAGACCAGCTCCAGAGGTCAACAGCAGGCACAAACAAAGGACAGAGTAGCCATAGTTACTGATTTGCAACGTCATATGTACTGTACCCACAGGTACATGAAAGAAGATTATACTGTTGATGGTTGCTCTGAATTTCACATCATTGCTTGGATGCAAATGGCATGCAGCTCCCCTAAGTGTACATTTTAAAATCACTTAATATTTAACTCTAGGGTTGCGTTTTCCTGTTGGCACCACAATGTTTCTAACACCTTTTTCTTTTAAAATTAGCATTCATTTGAAATCTAAAAACCCCTAATCTATCATCAGTTTACACATTCCAAATATAACGTTGTGTTTCAGCACGACAACCATGTGTTACTTTGATATTTGTGCATAACCTTGTTTCTGAATCGGGACATGCTCCCAAAGCCCATTGAAGATGACCTGGTGTGTCCCTGTGTAAGCTCATTAAGTTGCAGGCGGATAAACATGAACAAAAATTGTCTCAACTGCTGTAACAAAAATCAGAGATTACAACGGGCACGGCAGCAATAACATAATGCCATGGCTTCTCAGTGTTGATGAAACAGTGATCAAGACCAATCCCATTTGTTTTGAGTCACGCCTCAGTGCTCATTTCGATATGCCTACATCAGTCTGACCATCCTGTGGTTCTTTGAACAGAGCTAAAGGGACTCAAGCCCCTCACAATGGGAAAAGGAAAATCAGGAGGGAGGAAGGCAGTTACTATAATGATGTCTGACGAAATGTGGTGACAAGGCAGCTCCCGATTTTATCCAGCCCAATTTATCTTCCCGCTGAGTAATACTCACTCGATTTCATTTTTTAACACAGTCCCAGATAGAGAATACAAGGATATATTTGGTCAGTTAGAGATGGATTCATGCACATATGGGGCTGTATGTGCTCACTACAGCTTGACTTGGTTAGATTAACAATGACCCCTGAAGGGACAAGTGAGTGATTGAGTGGGATAGTGACACCACCTGACAACAGAGGATGTGTTGACCATAATATGGAAGGCTAAGGGGGCTGTGTGTGTTACATCATTGCTGGCCTCCACCAGCTTCTGTGACCGACGCCGGTGCCTGAGGTGCAGCGGGCATTGTTGCGCATTTTCAACTCACTGTTTACAATGTCATCAAAGCTCTATCCAAGCTCAATATTTATGTTTCATAAAGTGTTTACACATTACACACAGCCATGCACACAGACTATATATGTTTAGTTAATACACTCATCAGGGCAAAATCATTTTGAGACAAAAATATGAATAGAATGAACTGGCTTTCATGCACATGCATTTCTTAAACAAAGTGGGAAAGTACCATGAAAGGAACCTTTGTGCTAAACTGCTGACGTGAAAATGTTTCTACAGTCATTAACTAATCAAATGCCTGGACTGTCAAAAACAAGGAGGAACAAACACATAGCAGCCTTCAGAGGACAGAGGTCCATTGATTGTGTCTAAATTGTAATACCAATCTGTGGTTTTCAGCTAAATCCTTTCCCTATTAGTTTTGCCACTACAAACATCAACAAACTGCTTTGGGCATGCAACTTTGAAGGAAAATAAACACAAGTGTTCATAAATTGGACATACACGTCATTGGGCTGGGTCACACCACTACAGTGACATTCTATCCGTGCAGGGAAAGATTACTGCACCCTCTTGCTTTGTGCCAACAAAAATATGTTCTTTCTGGAAGTGCATGTTGACAGTCCCCCAGACCGCTAATGTTTACCCACAAACACACACTGCATCAAAGGTCGTTGTTTGACTTTTAACCCAGAGACTGGACCGGGGAGGGCTGAAGGGGGGCGGGATCCGATATAGTGTGAGGAGAGTAGGTAGGGCAGAGGAACCTAAATCATACATAACTCCCTTAATAAATATTATTGTGCGAAGTGATTGATGCCCTTTCCTGCCCTTTAATATTGCCTTTCATATTATTATTTCCTTTCAATTGAGAGGATCAACACAAGATGACAAGATCAAATTGAGTTTAAAGAGGAGACACATAGAGAGATGTCTGATTTTTAAGTCCAAAGGGAGGCAGACTTGGAGGGAATCACGGACGCAGCGCCTGGACCATGACCCTAATCTCTGTCCGTGGTGCACATTACCCTACATCACTTGCTAAGCACGTAGGATTGGTGTGTATTCGTGTGTTGTGGGGGGAGGGATGATAAACACAAAGCATGTGCTTCTCCGTGTTGTTGCAAAAAACACAACTTTACTTATGACTGTTTCATAATGAGTAGATACGTTATGTCAGATACTAAGAGAGCAGAACAAAACTGCAGATCTATTCAGAGCTGACAGTGATGGCGTTGGAAAACCAAATATGTAAATGTGATCAAAACATTCTGATCAGGGCACTTGAGAGCGAGAAAGCGAGAAAAAGGTGTTAAAAGTCTTTCAGTTAAAGGGGACCTATCATGCAAAATGCACTTTTTACTTCTTTTTATACATGATGAATATGTGTCCCCGGTGTGGTCAGGGGAATCCATCACCAAGTGTCAGAAAACACAACCCTCTTCTCTTTTCCTCCATACGCCAAATCTCTAAAAACGTACGGTGGCT
The DNA here is from genome assembly GCF_000735185.1 of Notothenia coriiceps. Classification (NCBI taxonomy): domain Eukaryota; kingdom Metazoa; phylum Chordata; class Actinopteri; order Perciformes; family Nototheniidae; genus Notothenia; species Notothenia coriiceps. Next base: position 259,922 of record NW_011348482.1, read on the forward strand.
GCAACAGATCTGATAAAACTGATACAGATTTGAAATTGTTCTGACGTTCAGAAACAGGATGCTCCGCCTATATGGGCAACTCTCCACCTATCAGGGGAATGAGAGGTTGCGTGGCATGGTAACAGCATGGTAACAGCATGGTAACATGACGCTCGTGCCTCGCTCCCCTCCTTTGCAGGGGGGTGTGGTCAGCTGCAGCTCATTTGCCACAGAATCAGCCCTTGTGAAGACAGGGCTGGAATAGAGCAAATAGAGCGAAATGAGGCATGGCTAAAATGCATGATCTGTTTGGTATTTTGAAAAAAAATCTTCACAGACATGTTTTATGTAGGTATGGCCCTACAATATATTATTCAAATATAGCATGATAGGTCCACTTTAAGTGAGAAAACTCCACTTGCATGAAAATGTTATGTTATCATGTCAAGATTATCCTAAAAATGGTTAATTAAGATAATTTTGTACATAAGAAAAAGTAAATTTTCTAAGCTTTCAGCACAATAAAGAAAATCTAATTCACCTAAAATGGAAAGTAAAAATGTCTTGGGGTGTTTATGGTAGATGTGTGCAGATATTAAAAGTAGAATGGATTCCTTCAAAATAAACATTTAACAACAACAGGAGATACATGTCCAGGAATAATATCTTACACCTATGGAGGAATGTACAAATGGCTGCTGTTTTTCTCCCACAATGTGCAATACTTTCACTGAGTGGGAGGTATGGAAATGTATTTAGATAAACACACAACCCAACAAAGAGCATTCACACATACAGAATATATCCACATGTAAGCACCAATGCATACCACCTATGAGACACACAGTGCTGTCCATTAAAGTTGACCTTTAAGATGCAAACTGTGGGGGAGCTTTTGGCAACATAGTTGTGCAACCTGTCCCCATAGCAACAAGGCCCCATCATTACAGTCGATAGCGGTTTTGGGGTTTGAATGCCATTGGAAAGAACAGTAAGGAAGAGTTATGGGTTGTGTAAGAATTTCGGAAGAATGTTACAGTCAGTGCGGCTCATTAGCAAAGACGGACGTGTGGGCGTCAGTAATTGCTAGGGAGGGGAGGGGAATGAAATGAGTGTCATTAAACGTTACTCCTGCCCACCCACATGTCCCCAGAGACTCCCCTCAGGCACCGGCTAGATGCTATCTGCTTTTAAGCATATACAAACACATTCTCCCCTGAACATGACTGCCAACACAATGACATACAAACATCAAGATGGATCAACTTGAGGCTTCTGAATGACAAAGGTGTCTCGTAAAGCAGCAACAATGGCACAGAAGCTTTAGCACACACCTATCTGAAGGTAAAAGGCCAATGCCGGCCTGCTGGAGGAGAGCCAGCCAACAAGCCTAAATATAGCTGATCACTGTTTGACCATCAGGTGATTGCGAAAGAAGGTCCCCCCCAAAACAAAAGGAAGTGAGAGAATATGAAGCGCACATATGGTAGATTAATATCCTGTAGTTTCTTAGAAGAGATGATAGGGATCAGAGCGTCATAACAGGGCATGAGAGATGGAGAGAAAACGAGGGGGAGGAGGAGAGCCAGTGCTTATGTGTAAATGTGAGTGTTAGTCATGTGAAGTGTTGCAAAACATTTCCATTTTAGAGAGTCCTTTAGTCTATAATGCAGCACTAGCATCTCAAATGTGTTTACAGCAATATTAAGGTTAAAAGCTGCTAAGGCAAGAAAGTTATACTTGATTCAACAAAGCCTGGAATAGAAAATGGGCCTGCTGTTTCTCACAAACAAACAAGGTGAGTGTTTATGATGATCAGGGGAATTATGGAGCATGGTTTGAAGCCCTTTTAGTGAGTCGAAAGCCTCTTTGATGCAAGCTGTGAAACAGGGACAGCTACTGAGGGAACTGTCCCCAGACAGGTGGACCTAGATATTGGGTTGTGGATCTTTCTGTCTCTGCTTTCCTTCATATAGAACATCTCTATCTCTTGTTTTCGCGCCCAATCTCTCCTCAAGCTCTCATGAGGGATGAGCCATTGGCCTCGATCTACCTCAGCTCCAAACGATTCTTACTTTGTCCCACTTTCTCTGCTCTAAAATAGGAGCCACCAGCATTAGAGCCCAAAAAAAACGTTTTTGTCCTGAGCAAAAACATTTCACAGAATTGTACAGGCAATGCTGAGTCAGCCATAACATCATCTCTGTGGGCAAAGCAATGCTGATGAATTGTACTAAGAAAACCTCCGAAAACCAAGGTCACGCACAAGCAAAACAAGTTGCCAAAGATGAAAAAAAGTCATGAGGAACAGTGTGAGCAACAAAATGTCAAGGGCTTGTTGTTGCTGCTCTGTTACAAAAGGCTTTCATACGCAAGATAATGACTTTCGTACACACTGTTAAACAGATCAAGATGAGACAGCAAGGCAGTAATCTCATGAGGAAACAGCAAAAAGGAAATGTCATCATGATTTCTCAATCGTGTGGCAGATTGGCACCCAGCAAATGGACTTGCAGAAGGTGGTGAAGAGTTATGATGCTCTAGAGTGGAGACACTTGGTCAGTTATGCTACAGCACCTCATAGCCACATTAAATAAGGAAACACCCTGTCTTAATGAGTGGAAGGAAAGTATTGACACATTTGGACAATAAGAAATCAATGTGTGAAATAATTAAAATTAAAACCAAACAGCTCTAACAGAATACTCTCTGTCTCAAACACCAATCTGTCCCCTGAGTGCTCACCATCTCCACTTGCCGAGGGTCCAGGTTGGAGGGCACAGAGGCCGGCATATTAAAATGGATTTTCCTCTCCTTGGGCTCGTCTTCGTCCTCAGATGACATAGCAAATTGGATCTTCTTCCTTTCCTTGGGCTTCTCCTCCACCTCAGTTGTCACAGCAAATTGGATCTTCTTCCTCTCCTTGGGCTTTTCCTCGACATGGGTAGACACAGAGGGCTCCATGGCTTTGGATCCTGGGGGTCTGACTCCCAGCAGAAAGTAGGGGTCTCTGCCGAAGATCACTAAAACCTCCTTGGAGGTTGAAGGAAAGTTCCTGAGTGGTCCTGCTCCTGAAGACTTGTCTTATCTCTCCTTTACCTTACCCTCACACCCTGACTTAAAGCAACACACTGAACAGAAACCCTCTCTTGTTCACCTCCTGTCTTCTTCCCTCTCTCCAGCAGCTGCTAATATTCTCTTGTACCTCTTCTGTTCTCCTCCTTTCTCTCTTTTTTCACTGGCTATAGAACCTGTGCAGCTGGAGTGAATGAAGCAGGTCCTCAGATGTGGCTGTCAGGGAGAGAAGTGGCAGGGGAGGGGCCAGGGTCCACAGGAGGGTGGAGATATCAGGCAGGAGGGGAGGAGCCATAGCACATAGGGGAGGAGAGGAGAGAGGATGTAACAAACAGGGTGGTGGGGGCAGCTGTGTTTTCATGGCTTTCTAAGCTGAGGTTGATTTGTAATCAGAAAAATAATAATCTCATCACATCAGTTGAGCCTCTGTTGGCCTCTATTTGTGAATGAGAGATTTATGGTGAGAGAGGGAGGGAGCATGGAGTGCAAGGAGGGGTAAACAAGAAGAGAGATGTGTGGAGTATACAAGGGGCAATGTACATGTGATCCAGCAGCTAAACCCATTCTACTGACAACACTGGATGTATTAGGCTGAATGGCGTTATACGTGGTGCTATGACCAATCATTTGTATGTACTGCCTTATCAGAGTTGCAGTAACATGCTTAGGCTTAGGTCTTCCATCCTGTTGATATTCATCAATAACTGAGACGAATCAGATTAAATGTGGGTTTTTCATCGTACAAATAGCATGCATCTAATGACAAAACAGGAAATGGAATATCTTTAGATAACAAGGTATTTTTTTAAGTAGAAAAACACAGACACACAATGGTAGGAAGGACAGATTGGCAGTTCTAGCACCATGATGAGGGCCTTGCTGTTATTTCACTCATATGGCAGAGGGATTTGGACAGTGAAAGCGGTGGAGTTGTCCTCGGGGCAGAGTTGAGCTTTGGCATGGGCTGGAATGGAGAATATATCTGGAGGGATGTTGGACGAGGAAGAGAAGGAGGAGGAAGAGAGGTGGCTGGAGGGGCTTAGTGGGCAGAACAGAGAGGAAGGTAAAGGTGTGTATGGTGCTCTCGGAGTGCATGTGCCACATTAAACAGGCAACTGCAGTGTTTATCCCGCCGGTCAGAGCAACCAGAACATGCCAGCATGGTATTAATTCACTGCAGCGTGGGAGGGTAAGGGAGGGGGGTGGGGCGTTGTGGGGTGTTGGGATTGTAAAAGGGTTCGTCTGGTTGTTTTGCTCTGCAACAAGGCCATTCCTTTTTTTTAAGCAAAGCATCCTCCTCCACATGCCTGCAGGGGGAAATTCATCATTGCATCTATGAAGACTGAAAGGATGTTGTTAATGACAAGCTAGACAAAATACAGACTGTCTATGTAGTTGCTGAATGTTTTTGATGAAATTAAACCTTTTTCAGTCTCAAGCTGCCATTTGTGTGGTTGCACTATTTTGGCATGAATTGCGCAATACATCATGAAAAGTGTGTAATAAATAAGCTATACAAGAAAAGTTAAATGAAACCAGTGACTGTGTTATTGACGAATAATAAATAATATGCTTTTTGTTTTTATCAGAGAAGCCAAATAGAGTCTTAATGGTGCTGTGTAAAAGCAGGATATGATAAACACATGCATCCCAGCGGCATCTAAACAACCAAGATAAAGATTTAGACTGAATCTGACCTGTGCAAATATGCTGAACACTTGTTTGGTTTAAGGGTAGTACAAATGAGCTGTGGAACAACATGGGAAAGAGCTGATTGGCTGGTTTCAGGTCAGCAATGTGGTCATTAATGGAAGCAAGACACAAAGGGCTGAATATCAAAATATCAGCCTCCTCTCAATCCACCTTGTAGTCACAGCTAGCCATTTACAGCTATGTCTATAGAAAAGAAGGATTGGCATAAATTGAAAAGGAAATCCAGCAACTGAATTGAAAATAAATCCATTAACTGGGCCAACACAAACTAATGAGTGTGCTCCAAAGTGTGCTCTGTTGCCTCTTTAATCACACCTAACAGAAAAGTAACAGTGTCCTGGAGTACACTTGTATGTCACTGCAACAAGGTTAGAAAGCTAAGATTTGAAGTGACTAATCTTTTGTGCCATCTGCCATTTTTTTGCAGAAATCCTTTTGCTTTTGCTATTCTATTCCTCTTTGTTTGTAGCACAACCAGAATGAGCAAACCTGGAACGCCAAGATAAAAAGAACATGAAAACAGCCAAACAAAAACAAGTGCAAGGCTGACACAGTTATCATGAATAGGAAGACCAGCTGTGAAAATAAGTCTTTCAGGTTCGCAAATTAAGTGAGGAAAGTAACTGTGAATAAATATAAAGATGTTTGTTTAGAAAAAAGGATCAATCAAGTGAGAAAACAACGCTTGTCATCTACAGCAGCAGTTGTGTCAGGTTAGAGTGAAATGTGAAGCTGTTAGGTATTGTGTTGTATGGAGAAAGCAAATACTTCAACTCTCATCCCTATGTGGAAGCAACATAAGCATCTGTGTATTACTGAGGAGACACTTTTTCAGTTAAGCTCTCAAATGTGTAAACACAGAAGTGTCAGAGCATCGAGGCATTGCAATTTCTCTGGCCGTCATGTAACCAATATTACTCAACATGTCTGACACACTTACAAGGAGAACACATTGCTGTAATTGGAAACCAGATGGATATTTCTTAGTTAATGAACTCATGTGTGCCTAAATGCATAAACAAAGAAATTACCTCAAAGAAAAACTTTCTTTGTTCCGGTTTTAGCTCAGCTGACCCTGATATTTCCAATGCTGTGCCACCTTAACTCATTTGTTAATGTTTGATCTGCTATTGGTATAATGTTATATAACAAGTGCAAGCCTCTTTGCCTTGTTTGTGGGTTTGAATATCCCTTTGGGGAACCTCTATTTAAGACTGATGTGTAATTTGATCAAATTTCTATGCTATTATACCACACCAACATCAACTTTATTGCATTGCATTTCACTATGTTTATATATCGATATATATATATATATATATATCTACATTTTGATGTGTAAGATATGTTACAAAGTTAATAGTTTGGATATTTTTCAAATAGGCATATCCAAGAAAAAACAACCTTAAAAAAGACGCTACATTTGAAATGAATACCATTTAACCTTGCCGTCAGACAGCCCTTTCCAACAAGAACATGAAGTTGTTACCGATGCGATTACTAAAGTCACCAAACTCCATTGACAAAAATCCTAATGTGAAGAAGAAGGGATTTGTGAGTATAAGTTTAATTACTATTTTTGCCAAGGTGGTTCGGTTCCTTTTGCCCGAGCATACATGGATCCAACAACTCTATTGTGAAAAGAGCTCTCAAAGCAAAGCAGTAAAAAAATAGTTTTTTTAAGTGTACACTTCAACTGATTTAGATTGTTTAGGCAGGCTAAAAAACATTGCCCCCCTCCACCAGTAAGACATTGCATCTGCTTGTCAAAACTGGGGTCACCCGGCCACCTTCTTTAAAGCACTCTGCTAGCAAATCCAGCTATAAAAAAAGATGAATCACGCTTCAAGCCTGAAATCCCAAAATGTTGCAATAACTCCAGCAGCAAGCAGGGACATGCTGTACGAAATGTGTGACATGTGCACTCGACACACACTCACACTGGAGACACTCCAAGCTAGCTCAGGGACAGATTGGGAAAAAGTATGTAATTGTATCTACTCCTTTACCGGGCAGCATGGTATATGGAGCAAGAGCGGACAACAACCTCCCTGTTCTGAAAGTGATTCAGAGGCCCCTCTACAGATGATACCCAACCTGGTCTAAAGACCAAATGCATTCTGGGTCGTTTTCAGATTCAATTATAGCACTAATAAGCTGATACCTTCACATGGGATTTCAGGGACAAACATCACTGTAAAAGGTGAAATATTCCATTAATCAGGATCACAGAGAGGCTTTGTACTGCCATAGCAGGTGTCCTGGTAATTCTGTTGAGGGACACAGAGAAGCATTGCCCGTCATTCAACACTCCCCACTCATCCCCCTCCATCTGGTTATACAACATGCCATCACACAATAAACAGGTACGGCAAGCATGAATAGCCAAAGCCACACACACAGGGAAAAGATGCTCTATAGGCAGTTTCATTTCTGGTTGTGTAGAAATGTGTTGTTCATGAGGGAAGCACATGCACCATCTGCTGTCCTGTTGGGGTTATTACAATTTAGAATGGCAGGTCAACATTCATGAAATGTTATTGAATCTTTTGTTATCTTTGCCAGAGGTCAGGTTATCTGAGTTCATTAAACTCATCATACTTTTCTCTAAGGCAATGTATTGATCTTCCCGTTGCTTTGATATGTTCTTTTTATTTAACACTCTTCTTTGACTTATGTAGAAGTCAATACTCTTGTTTGATTTACTCTTCTTTGTGTAACATGTGGACAATGAAAAACTTTCTTAGAAAGTGCTATAATATTTTTCTTTGTTAGTCTTCTGCAGAAGCCCAAGAGGTGCACTGAGCACCCTTCATGAAAATATGGCAGAAAAACAAAGGGATAGACAGCGGATTGCCTCCTCAGATTGTTATCATTGTATTGTTTGATGCCAGGGAACCAAAGTCCATCGGCAATGTGTTGGGACAACAGAGCACATGATGTGATGAATGCTGAGAATCAAGAGAGGGATCACCAGTAAGGAGAAATAGGAGAAAAGACAAAAAACAAGGACCGAAGATAAGACGACCATAAGGCATCAGAAAAAAACATAAAGTGCACTATTTGAGCAAATATGTGGACTGCTGTTGAACTGTGTACAGTGTGACCAGTGTCTGTGAGGTTGCACTCTGCACAGGATTTGGTGCACTTTCAGATGGACAAAACATGCAGGACTTTAATATATCCCTAAGGAAAACAACACGTCTATGGCAGAATTTGTGTTCTTTCACATAAAAAAGGTCTGGTTGGAAAAACAGAATATTCCTTTTGCGTAGAAATTACTTAATTGGTCCTTATGGGCAATACGGTTTATGTAAGTTCTCTGGAAGGGGAACATTGTATAAAATGATGGAGTTGTATGCTGTTATTTTTTAGGACACCATAAAAGTAAAGGCATTGCTTTCCAGAAATTATTAGATGTTCGTGTTGGTCAGTTTTATGGACAGATGTTTTACAACTAAAAATGTAAATACAGATTATACAATTATCTCACAATGGTTGTAAAACATGTAAAAGCTGATCATTACAAATAACGTCCAGTAGATGGCAGCTTTAGGTTAAGTTTGGCTCCCATGTTGAATGGATGGAGCTTTCTTAATTAACAGGGGTTGAAATTGAAACTGAGGTGCTGAATTAGGATTGAAGCAGATTTAAACATGTCATCACAGAGGAACATTAAATGGATGGACCAATCACTATTAATATAATCTGGCAGCTTGCAAACTGATATACCAGGGAGATATAAAGAGATACATTCTTCATAAATGATAACCAAGAAGGTGAAGGAAACATTGAAAAGGCGTGCATTACCTGGAAAGGTGAGATGAGTGGAAGATATTTGTAAACTCTGATTTGAAGGTTTGAGCGAGGTAGCTGGGTGAAAAATAAATATCATGCAGAAAAACAGCGTGAGAAAAAACAAAAGATGCATGAGCATGTTTGTCTGAGTGACAATATGTATGGGTGGGTGTGAGCAGTGAAGTAGGGTGGGGTGTTGAGATGTAGCAGGTGGAAGACATGGTGGAGGCAGAGACAGAGGAGGACGTGGCAGTAGGGCAGTGATTTAATTAGCACCCTCTACCCCCTCCAGCCCTTCACTCATAGCATCAATAATGCATGGCCCCTTGTTTCCACTGCCATAATTAATCCTCTCTTACTATAATTAAAAGCCAAAAATCCCACAAGATGGTTCAAGATTGGCACGGGAACTGATGGAAAACTCCAGAGCTTCATACGCACCCTGCGGACGGATGGACAGAGAGACAGACAGAGGGACAGACAGAGAAACAGACAGAGACAGACAGGCAGGCAGGCAGACAAATCAATGATCAAAAGTCAACCAAACTCCAACACAAGCAGAGTGAATGAGGTATGAAGGTAAATAAAAACCCACAGAGTATGTGACATGCACGCAAATAAGATGAATGAATTTGAGGGACGTGAAACGCTTTCTTAAAAATGTGCTTTTGTGTACCATGTTTGTGAATGAGTGAGAAAGTGACAGGAAGAGCGAGCCAAGCACAAATCAACCAACACCAGTTCCCCTCCATAGAAAGAAGGACGGATGTAGGAGGACGTGCACACACACACACACACACACACACACACACACACACACACACACACACACACACACACACACACACACACACACACAGACATAGAGACACAATTTACCACGGCTGCCAGAATTATTCACCTCCCAATCACAGATGCACGATTATCACATCAGTATCACTGCGTAAATGATGCCAACTGTTATGCTCATTGAACTATTGTACGAGGCGTACAATATCAGTATAAATATGCATCAGTAGGAGCAGTCATAATATGTAGATGGTGGTTTCTCCTTTGTGAAAATAGGTACAACGAGCCTCCGAGCCTGGCCACATGCCAGGAAACAACACAGTTGGTAGAGCAGAGGTCATATCTCTCATATGCAACCTACATTTCTTATCCTCTCTCTTTATCTTTCTCACTTCCTCTTTGGACAGAGAGTAAGCATCTCACTCAGTCACCTTTTCGGGCACTTCAGCAATTTTTAAATGGTGCTTCACTTCAGAAGATCCAGTGTGCACAAACCCTCTTCACAGCCCACTCCCACACAGGGCTGGCACAATAGGAGCCCTCCCTCTGGAGTGGGTTCATTGTGGATGCTCCGCACAGCCCTCCTCCTGCCCCGCCGTCCTCGGCCCCATCTCCACTTGATTTATCGCTCTAAAATACCACTGCACTAATTAGTCAAGTAATTAATTAATAGGCATTTGCATTTGTGCATATGCAATTAGGGGGTTGGAGAGAGGAGAGTGCAGATGGGGTCCAGGAGTCTGGTGTGTGGGGGG